>NW_001849571.1:223028-230590 GCF_000209065.1 Trypanosoma cruzi | reverse complement strand
GCCGCTGCAATCAGCCCTGTCAAGGATTTGTGTTGTGTTTCAAAATGGATCCACGGGATAACGTAAGCGTCGCTCCAATAAATTCGGTTGCCTCTGCTCGCATCATTACTGACGTTGCCCCTCGCCAGCAAAAGTCCCCATTGAGCCTCAGAAGAGGTCTGATGAGTAACTTCAAAACTGTAGCTTCCAGCAAACATGTAAATATCACTTCCCTGCACGACTGTTGTTGGTCGGCTCACATGTACTTTCTTCTCACTCTGAGAACCAGCCGAAACTTCTGAATGGGAGGCACAATTCTTTTTGTCGGATGGACATTCCACCAGTACTTGTGTCTTCACTTGATCTGTAACCAATTCTTTTAATTCCTGGCCAGTTAACGTCAAGAGCTCCGAGGCAATCCCAGTAAAGCCGCTTTCATCCTTCAACTGCGCCTCGGCAACGGCAAACACATCACCGTTCATCTCAACAAGACTGGGAACACGGAGCGAACTCACTGCTTCCCCATCTTTTGTATCTCTCCAATCAAAATATTTCTCCGTTTCCGACCCTTTTCCTGACCTTGACTTCTTACCAGCGGACGCAGCTCCACTGCCGCAGAACATCATCAAGACGAGGAGGAGCAGCGCCGCGGAAGCAAACACACGCCGGGACATGTTGGGCCTCTGCCGCTCACTCTCTCTTCCTTCCCTCCTCCTCCCGCTGGATCCGGTCACGCAGCGACGGTTGTGTGTGCGGAGTGCCTTCACTGCAGCAACACGTGAGAACATACAAATATGTGTGTGTGCGGTGTGTGTGTGCTGTTGGTCCTTTCAGTGCCCTCGAATTTCACAGTAGCGATTATAGTCTATTTTCCTTCTACGTATGTGATTGAGAGAGAAATAGAGGAAAAACATACCAAGAAAAGAAGCAAGAGAGTGAGCACCGTCACCCATCCACAGAGAGTGACATTATCATCCCCGCCGCAGCCACTCCCAACAACAACAACGCACGCACACAGACACACGGAACAGGAGACGGAGAAACAGTGCACCGGGAACACACAGCGACTGTTGCCACCAGCAGCAGGAGTCACGGCGGGTGCGTCGTTATTCGTCACGCACCAGCACACACCGAGAAACACCAACACAAAAAACAACCAGCGGAATGCAAAAGGACACAACCGTCCTTTGCAAAGCCCACGCGCTGTCGCCAGTCATTTTACTGTTCATCCTTCCAGCGCACCCTCCAACGCACATCACCCCACACAGCCGAAGAATCCCTGACCAAAGTATACACAGCATAGGAGATACACATTGGCGCGTACAGCAGCTGGACGAGAAGCAATCCGCACTTGTACCAGGCACCTTAACCCAGACCGCCCAATCGACTGCACGCCTGCAACGTGTCAAAATAAATCGCAGGCTCCCGTACTCCCTCCTCGCAAGGAACGTCGCAGCCAGAATCCTCTACGTGCATCCGTTCTCAGCAATCACGCAGCTCTACAGGGTATACATAATGGCGTGTGTGCATGCGTGTTTGTCAGTGAATATACTTCCAGAGCAGCTGTGCGACACAACTGTTCAAAGAAAGCAACGGAATGAAGAGAGGCAGATAGCACACACGCAAATTACTCATATCATCACACACACACACACACACACACACACACGCAGCCCCCGGAATGAGTGCACTCAACCACAAAACAATGAAAAACAAAAGAAAAATCCGAAGCGTGGGACGACCAGCGCACACACTCGCATTGCTCCCGTAAAGCAAAACACACACACAGGGATAGAGAGTGAGAGGTCGCCCACTCAATGCAATAAAAACAAAACAGAAACAGTTACGGTGCTCCGCCCATGCAGCCAGGCAGGACGGCAGCGGTGCGTGTCGTGCAAAAGAGAGCACCAACGGGCATGCATGGGTGTGCATGCAATATATACAATGGGCACATTATGTGTGTGCTTCGTGGGGTGAGGTGAGGGCGAGAGTCCATGCAAGGGGACACACACAGAGAGTGGGTGAAAGACGAGTGTGTGTGCGGGCGGTGCATGGCGCTCTCTCACTCACTCTCACGCGGCCACCACCGCAGCCGCAGCCGCACACGCAACAACAACAAGAAGAAACAAAAGAGGGGAGGTGGTGTGGGAGACCGCGGTGCTGCCGTCATTCCCGGCAGTCGTCGTGACATTTTTCATTGTATCGGCGTCGACTGGTGTTTCCTTCGCACTATTGTGATTCTTTTCACCCTCTTCTACTTCTTCTTTCCTTGTGGCGTTGGATTCCGGTGCATTCTTCAGCGTCACTTTTTTACCGTCCTTTTCAGCTTCACTATTTGCAGTATCGGTGGCAGCTGAGGTTGAGTGTGGCCCTTCTGTTGGATTTGCTGGTGAATCACCCGCTGGTACTCCCGGTGTTGATCCCATTTCTGCTGCATCGACCTTTGCTGTTTCTGGAGTTGTTACTGCCTCCGGTGTTACCGCATCATGCGGCGATTTGTCTTGCGATTTTGAGGCATCGTCGGCCTTCTCTGGATCGCCAGTGTAATTGTTGCAAATCTCCACAGCTGCAGGCTCACGAGATGTACTCGGCATCTCACTATAATAAGCGTCGCAAATCTCCTTCATCGATTCATGCATACAGCTCTTAAACGCTGACTTATTCAACTTTCCTTCCTTCGTACTTTGGTTCTCGCAACCCTTCTTAGTCTCAGGATACCAAGTTAAGACCATATTCTCTTCCGCATCACCGCCGCCGGCCTCCGCCATCACCACCGAAACGCCGCACCACAGCACGCAGAGGGCACACACCAGCAGCACACGGCCAGTCATCATCATCGTCATCACTCCTGTCACTTGCGTGCAGCCTTCAGCACAAACTAACAACACGTCAACGCAGAGTGAAAACAAAAGGAGAGACACGTCACACAGCCACGCAACAGCCACCGCACAGTAACAAATGGTAGCAGCAGCAACAAACACACAATGAGGCAGTTGGAATTGGTACGACTGCAGAACTCGCACACTGCCCCGCAAACGGAAATGTAAAAAAAGCAGGAAAAAACACAAAACAATTTAATTGTCCGGCAGGGCTCCCGGAAAAAATGAAGAAATTTCATTCAGCACAATTTTTATTACATGTGCCAAGCAGCACAATACAGACGACCGTGTGTTTCTGTACATTCATATTGCCTGCACAAAGAAAAATAAAATAAAATAAAAACAAAAACTGATTGTACTGCTTCACGAGCCCACACAACATCCCTCACATTTCACGCGGCATCCGGCCTCTTCTTCCAATCCTCCTTTCCTGCGGTCCGTGGGACGCACAGCAACGGAGCCGGCACCGCGTGTGGGCAACAACAAAAAAGAAACACACAAAAGAGAGGGAAACACTTCGCCCATTCCAGTGTACATCAACCGAACATTTAATAAAGAGAAGGAAAAAAGGGTACTTATTACTCCAGAGGAAAAAGCATCAAAAAGAACATTACGAAGAAAAAAAAAACAGTAATAAAGAAGAAAAAAAGGTTTAAAAAGCGATCTGTAAATCATTTTAAAAAGAAGAGAAAAAACAGTGACATAAAAACCGCAAAGTATGCGGCAAATATCCCCCGTGGGGAGTCACAATTCCACCCTCTTTCGCTCGAAAGACTACCACAACTCCACACAGTTCCAGCAGCAGCAGCAGCAGCAGCAGCAGCAGCAACGCCAGAGACACGCACACACGCACAGTGCGGTCGCCAGTTGAATCGCATAGTATCAACTTCACGTCGTCAAACAGGGCGAGGCGGCCGTCTGGACTCACGCCGCTCCAGATCGTGCAAGGTCACATTTCGTGATGCCGTTTTGGTGTTCCGGAGACGTTGTGATCATTCATTCCTCCCGCAATTTTCCCAGGAACGTGCTCGCCGCTGCCGTCAACGGCCTCACTCTTACGGGCATCCTTCGAGCCCACTGCCATCCTCAACGCGGTGGCGGGCGCAGTCTTCGTCAAGAATGCATTCGGATCCATTTATATGTTCCAACTCATGGCAATGCTAGGCTTCCTCTTGGATGGTGTTGGAGCCACGTTTTCGTTCGGATCGGTTGCAATGCGAGGCTTTTTCCTAGACGTGTTGGTCGCCGTGTTGGATGCAGGAATCCGATCGACGGTGTTGGGTCCGTCAGCCGCCGCAGACTGTCGCCAATCCTCGTTTTGAAGTGACGGCTCAGCATTAACTTGCGGCGCAGTTGTCTCACCAGATTTTGTGTCATCCTTCCCTTCACGGGGTGGCGGCAACTGACAGATGCCCGTACGGTCAGCATCGCCGCTCCGTGCAGGCGGATGGATGGTTCCATCGGAGAAAATTGACGCCGCCACAATTCATAAGGGCCGGCGTATTTATGTGCCGTCACATTCATCGTGGAGGCAACGGTGGCCCCTTCCTCCTTCGTTGCACAGCTGGCAGCACAGTTGCTACATGTGTGCACCGCATTGGCCACATGGCACACAGCACCCAGCTCACCATCTCTGCTGTGCATGCGCACATCAAAGCCACTGAAATTACAATTCTCATGCTGAGCCTCAGCACACACACACACACGATAGATCAGGCTGCCGTCACTCTGAGCACACAAAAATCCACCAGCACAGCCACCGCATCCGCATCACCAGATACATGTCCAGGACTCCCAGCAGCCGTCACACACACAGACGAGCAGCAGCAGCACAAGAGCGCAAGGACCATCACGGCGCACACAACACGGCGCCGCACCGTCACAATCGCCATCATCGAACTCATCGCCATCGCAGTCATCACCCGTAATGGAGTCGCCGGAGCCAGACAGCTGATCGGTGAGGCAGAAGAAAAAGAATGCAATTAGAGGGAGATGGACGGGGCACAGCGGATACAGCGAGAGAGAGAGAGAGAGAGCAGACAACATGAGGAAAGCGCAGCAGGCCCAGCCGCACGGTTCACACACCACGAGACGGCATCCACCACCATCTCCACCCAGCTCATCTCTACAGCCCCAGGGAAATGGCCAAAGCACCGCAGCCACCACTCAACGCACACGGAGCAAGCACCCGCTACAACAGCCACACGCGCCAGTGCACCACCAGCTAGTAACAAAGCAAAGCCCAAATTTACTGCCATCCCGCTCTCAATGGAACACGGAGCCCAACTCAACGCAGTCACACGCGGTGCAACAAACCCGCAGGAAAAGGGACTCGGGCTGCGCGCTCCCTCCTCCTCCCTCCTCTTCATGCCCACGGAAGAAGACAACAGCCGCCACACGCAACTGCCAGCATGCACTGCAAAAAGAGCATTCAAACCCACTGCAATGTGCATCTTGTGTGTGTGTGTGGTTGTTGTGTGCCTGCAGAAACACAAAGCAAAGAAGTAGAAAAGAGAGCAGAGTATGTGGAGGGACGCACAAAACGTACAGCGGAGACGCAGAACGGAAACAGCAAGAAGAAGACCGCTCAAACTCATGACTGCACGGCAGCCCAAGCAGTGGCAATTCACACAAGATTTATTAAAAAAAAAAAACTTTCCCCCTCGTCTTATACAAACCCCATCACACAAAATAATTATAAATGAAAAAAGAAATCGTCCATTACTGTTCCACACAAATTTAAAAATCGCCTGGCTGCCGTGTGGCCACACCAAACTGTCCGCACATATTTTGCCCACAAAAGAAAATTAAATAGTTGCATGTCTTTCAACCGTCTGACCCTCCATTTGTGTCCGCACATCGTTTATATTTCATGGGGTCATCTGCGTGTTGCTGCTCCCCTCAGCCCTCTCATCGGCGTGCGAGTGCGGCCCGCAGAGCACAGTCACTCGTGTGTGTGGGGACTGAGAGAAGCACGCAGACATGACGGGAGTCGCGTCACTCCATCGGGAGAGTGAGCGCAGCAAAAAAAAAAAAAATCAGAGGGGAGAGAAATGCTGACGGGACTGCCAGCACATGAAATGAACAAAACAAAGCAAAAAAAGAAAACAAAAACACGGCGGCAGGGTGTGGCTGTGTGTGTGTGGTGCTGCGGGTGTCTGCCCGCCCTGGCAGCAAAGAAAGCAAAACAAGAGGGAAAGAAATGTGTGCTCCGCCCCACAGGCCCTCGTCGCACGCCCACACGTCACGGCTCCCTCAGCGCGCCGTTCGTCGCGGCCCCTCCTCATGCGTGCAGCAGGCGAGGCGCACAGGGCCGTCGTCATGAGCGTGTCGGTGGGTGTGCGAGTGGAGCAGTTGGGCGGGAAACACACGGCACCCCTCACAGGAAGAGTGCAGAAGAAACAATTAAAAGAGGGAAGAGTAGAAAAGAAAAAAACGTCCATAGTGATTGCCCCAAAAGCAAAAAAAAAAAGGGATGGGGGAGTGAGAAGGAAAAAAACATGAAAAAAGAAAAAAGTAAAACATTAAAAAAAAAAAAAAAAAAAAACGCACAGCAATAAAAAAAACAATTATAAAAAAAGCAAAAAAAAAAAAGAAATCGCCTTAAGAAAAAAAGTTAGTTCCTCGGGAAAAGTAATTCTGTGCTGGGAAGCTCGCAAGTGTCCCACGCGGCAGCCAGTCACTCCTCACAGAGCGGCAAACCACCACAGTCCCAACAGAAGCAGAAGCGATGGCAGCAGTCCGCTCCCACACATGGTGCCGGCATCGCTGTTACTTTCTTGCGACACATTTCCGAGGCTGCTGCTGAGTGCCGTAGCATTTACTTCCCTGATCTGTGAATCGGCCCTCTCCACACCACCACTCGCATCTTTACTGCTTCCCACCAAATGCCCCCATTCCGACGGCTGTTGCCCGGCGGGAGTAGACGGAGTACCCCTCGGCTCTGTTTTTGCATGATCCAGCTTTGGAATATTAACGCTTTCCGTGTTAGGCGCAGTCATCTCCGCGGAACTCAACGGGCGGTTGTACAGCAGGACATTCGTCACCGTCACAGACACGCCTTCTCGGCTCCCTGCGCTGCGTCCATCCCCTCCAATGTAGAAGTGGGAGATCTCTTGGGATTCCGTGCTTCCCAATTCACACGGCGCACCCACACCCACACGCTGACCATCAACGTACGCGGTGCCCTGGTTGCCGTTCTGCAGCACAATGGCCACTTGGTGTGCTTTTTCCGGCTTCAAAGGGCTGCTGAGCTCCTCTGACTTCGTTCCGCCACCGCACAGTAGCATCCATTTCTTCCCTTTGTTGTTGTACGACAGTCCCAGGAGTACAGTCTTCCCATCATTCATCTTCGCACCCATCAAAGGAATGGGGGTATCTCCCTCCTCCGGCACCTTGTCGATGGACACCGTCGCCACAAGAGTGAAGTTGTAGTTCGCAAAGTGGTACAGCTGATTCTCCCCCTGACTGCCAACAGGCCACTCCGCCCACGCTCCCCGGAAGGTCACGCCATCGGAATTCTCAGTTGCCACTGTTGCCGTTGTTGCCGCTTTTTTCTCCCCATCATTCCCCGTTACTGTGGCGTTCACCCCAAGGTACTCGTCCCTCCATGTGCCATCAGAGAAGCTGCCGGACGAAAAGCCAACAAGCCCATCCGTGATCTTATCAGCGCCGCAGGCATTTTGAGGCGAGGCAATCTTCTGA
>NW_001849571.1:209719-222928 GCF_000209065.1 Trypanosoma cruzi | reverse complement strand
GCGTACCGTCCTTCATCCGAACACCCGATCCGCCGCTGCCAATCAGCCCTGTCAAGGATTTGTGTTGTGTTTCAAAATGGATCCACGGGATAACGTAAGCGTCGCTCCAATAAATTCGGTTGCCTCTGATCGCATCATTACTGACGTTGCCCCTCGCCAGCAAAAGTCCCCATTGAGCCTCAGAAGAGGTCTGATGAGTAACTTCAAAACTGTAGCTTCCAGCAAACATGTAAATATCACTTCCCTGCACGACTGTTGTTGGTCGGCTCACATGTACTTTCTTCTCACTCTGAGAACCAGCCGAAACTTCTGAATGGGAGGCACAATTCTTTTTGTCGGATGGACATTCCACCAGTACTTGTGTCTTCACTCGATCTGTAACCAATTCTTTTAATTCCTGGCCAGTTAACGTCAAGAGCTCCGAGGCAATCCCAGTAAAGCCGCTTTCATCCTTCAACTGCGCCTCGGCAACGGCAAACACATCACCGTTCATCTCAACAAGACTGGGAACACGGAGCGAACTCACTGCTTCCCCATCTTTTGTATCTCTCCAATCAAAATATTTCTCCGTTTCCGATCCCTTTCCTGACCTTGACTCCTTACCAGCGGACGCAGCTCCACTGCCGCAGAACATCATCATGACGAGGAGGAGCAGCGCCGCGGAAGCAAACACACGCCGGGACATGTTGGGCCTCTGCGGCTCACTCTCTCTTCCTTCCCTCTTCCTCCCGCTGGATCCGGTCACGCGGCGACGGTTGTGTGTGCGGGGTGCCTTCACTGCAGCAACACGTGAGAACATATAAATATGTGTGTGTGGGCGGTGTGTGTACTGTTGTTGGTCCTTTCAGTGCCCTCCAATTTCACAGTAGCGATTAGTCGTAAATTCCTCCTTGTGTGAGTAAGAAATAAATGAAGAAAACATGAATAGAAAAGAAATACCCAATAAAAAAGGTACAACAGTAAACACAGCCACCCATCCACAGAGAGTGGCACCATCATCCCCGCCGCAGTCACTCCCAACAACAACTCACGCATACAGACACACGGAACAGGAGACGGAGAAACAGTGCACCGGGAACACACAGCGACGGTCACCACCAGCAGCAGCAGGAGTCACGGCGGGTGCGTCGTTATTCGCCGCGCGCCACCACACAACGAAAAAGGCCCACACACAAATCGACTGGCGGAATGCAAAAGAGCACGACCGTCCTCCACAGCACCGACGCCTGCAGCCAGTCGTTTTGCAGCTGCCTCCAAAGAACTCGGAAATCACCCCGCACAGCCGAAGAATCCTCTGTCGGCAAAACTACTACAAGAGAAACACTTCGGCAGGTGCAGCTGTTGGACGGGAATCGATAGGTATTCTTCTCAGACACCATCAATGCCACACCATTCACTGGCTGCATGCCGCCAACATCATGCCAGCAACATGTCAAAGAAACAAAACGCGGCTTTCTTCCCTCCTCGCCAGGGCCGCCGCATCCAGCATCTTGCGTGTGCGTTCTCAGCAATCACGCCGCTCTACAGGGTATGCATAATGGCGTGTGTGTGTGTGTGTGCTTGTGCGTTTGTCAGCGCCTATAATTGCAGAGCAGCTGTGCGGCACAAGAGAGTCCAAAGAAAGCAACGGAAGAAAGAGAGGCAGATAGCACACACGCACAAATTACTCATATCATCACACACACGCAGCCCGCGGAATGGGTGCTCTCAACCACAAAACAATGAAAAACAAAAGAAAAAGCCGAAGCGTGGGACGACCAGCGCACACACTCTCATTGCTCCCGTAAAGCGAAACACACACACAGGGAGAGAGAGAGAGAGAGAGAGAGAGGTCGCCCACTCAAAGCAATAAAAACAAAACAGAAAAAGTTACGGTGCTCCGCCCATGCAGCCAGGCAGGACGGCAGCGGTGTGTGTGGTGCAAAAGAGAGCACCAACGGGCATGCATGGGTGTGCATGCAATATATACAATGGGCACATTATGTGTGTGCTTCGTGGGGTGAGGTGAGGGCGAGAGTCCATGCAAGGGGACACACACAGAGAGTGACTGAAGGACGAGTGTGTGTGCGGGCGGTGCACGGCTCTCTCTCCCTCACTCTCACGCGGCCACCACCGCAGCAGCAGCCGCGCACACAGCAACAGGAAGAAGAAGCAAAAGATGGGAGGTGGTGTGGGAGACAACGGTGCTGCTGTCACTGTCGCCTGTACGTGCTGTGTCATTTGTTATAGCTGTGGCTTTGACTGATGTTTCCTTCCTGTTGCCATGTTTATTTTCACCTCGTTTTGCACCTTCTGTTACTGCACTGTTAGCTGTAGGGTTATTCTTCGGCAATCCTATTTGAGTGCCCCTTTCTGCGTCAATATTAGAGGCATCACCAACAGCTAAGTGCCGTGGTTGTGTTGATTCAGAATCACCGTCAGATTCTCTATTCTGTTCGGTTAGTGCGACGGAAACATTTTCCTTTTTTTGTGAATCATTGTTTGGCTCCACGCCGTCATTGACTCCTTGAGACGTTTGCTCGGACACGTCATCTTCAGAGCTCAGCTTTTCTTTTTCTGGTTCTGTTCTTGGGTTTTCCACTGGTTTTTCATTTGTTTTCAGTGTCGCTGCTGGTGCTCCTTGCAGTGAAGCTGGTGGTGCTGCTCCATGTCCCTGTGTTGATGCTGCCGGCAATAAAGGCGCTGGCGGTGATTGTTCGCCAGTTCCTTGTCGTTCCCCTTCTGATGGCGTTGTTGCTGATGAGTGACTTCCCACTTTCGCTGAACCATTGCCTGCCTGTCTTGCTTGTCCTTCGCTACCTTGTCCATCCGGCTACGCTTTTCGTTCTTCAAGTAATTCTCCACTTTCTTCTCCTCCTGCTCCTCCCCCTATTTGTCCTTTCTCTGCTTCTCCTTTGTCGTCCACTGATTTGTCGGCCGTTGGTGTTTCTATTTTAGAATCCTTCCTCTGATTATCAACCGCCTCATTTTTTGAATCCAACGGTTCCTCTGCGTTTTGGAGCCCTTGACTGACTTGGCCTGAAGATTCCTGTTGTCCGGTATTTCTGCCTGCGGGTCCAGGCGGTGGCCCCTTTGCTGGACCTTGACTTACATCGGTAGTTTCAGAATCATCGGCCTTTGACACTTCCACCGCACATACGCCGCACCACAGCACGCAGAGGGCACACACCAGCAGCAGCACACGGCCAGTCATCATCATCGCCATCACTCCTGTCACTTGCGTGCAGCCTTCAGCACAAACTAACAACACGTCAACGCAGAGTGAAAGCAAAAGGACACGTCACACAGCCACGCAACAGCCACCGCACAGTAACAAATGGCAGCAGCGCTGCAGAAGCAAGCACAAAACACGAGACAGTTGAAATCAGTACGATTGCAGAACTCGCGCACCACCGCGTAAAGAGAAGTTTAAAAGCAATAAAAAAACAATAATTAAAGAAAGAAAAGAAAAAAACTAACCAGAGCTCCAGTGCGCATGCATATGAGTGTGTCCGCGATGCGTTCAACGTGAGGGATACAGGAAGCAGCGCGGAGCACACAGCAGAGCAGCAGAAGCAAATGAAGCAAAACGATCATTATAATTACTCTTACTTTATACATCGGATCAGATTAGACGTACACATGTCCCCGTGGCTTTGAGTGCTGGCAAGCACAGCCCACACACACCTCTTCAGCCCACAGCGGTGTACGCCAGCGCGCATGCGGCGAGCAGCAGCGGGGAACACACCCACGCAGAGCTGCTGAGGCTGCCATCGATTTCGCGAAGACGTGGCTGTTTGAGCTTCGTCTTATTATCTGGGGCTTCAGTAGTCGTAATAATTGGCGCCTCTGTAGTCGTAGTGGGTGCCTTTGTCGTAGTGGTCGTAGTGGTTGGCGCCTTTGTCGTAGTGGTCGTAGTGGTTGCATTTGGTGTCTGCAACTCAACGCTGTCCTCTTTACCCTTTGGGGAGGCAGACTCCTCATTTTGTAAACCTCCCTCACCGGTCCTCTCATTTTCCGGTCCCGCATGAGTGTCCGTACCTAAATCCAGACTCAGATCGGCATCGTCTTCCTCTTCGGACTGAGAGGACAACGAAATCGAGCTGGCAGATTCGTCTTCAACAGTATCAGCCGCGCATACGAACGGGCAGCAGCACAGGGCGAGCACCAACAGGGCGCACAGCAGACGGCACATCGTCCTCATCGTGAGTGTGGTCGTTCAGTGGTGTGGAGCTGATCTGCACAGTGAGGGACATGGAGAGCAACAGGGGAGACGAGAGGTGCGGCAAACACACACACAGAGGGTACACCACATGAGGAGAGGGCAGCAGCCAGGCATGCACCGTACGCCGCACACCACGCACGACACACACTCCAATCCACGGCAGCAGGCACGCACACACACAGCCCTGCCGCAGCACCAACACACAGATGGAAGAGGGAGAAGCAAACAGGAGCGGCACACAAGGCTCCACCGCATGTACATATGGCGAGAGCGGTCCGTCGTGACGGCACTCCTCACGGAGGGTACGCACACACACAAGAGGAGGTGCAGCGCACACAGCAACACAAAAGCAAAGTAAAAATAAAAAGGAATGATCCACGCACACCACGTGGATTGTTGGTCCACGGAAAGTGCAGCCAATATTCACCAAAAAATAATTCAGTTGCCTTTGGCCTTCGTTCATATCCAACGCACACCACTTCATGCAGGCCCGGCCACCACCGCAGCAGTAGCAGCAGCACAACCAAAAAAATATGGGCGCAAGGAATGGAATGAAGCAAGCAACCATTTATTTGTGTTTCTGTTTAATGTTGGCCGATGTCCGCATGCGCTGTTTTGTTTTGCTTTGCGGAGGGCAAACCTTCATGCCTGGGTCGTGTGTTGGGGATTCCTGCAGGGTGCACAATTTTTCTTTCCTCTTGTGAATGTTGCTTGTGTTGGTGCAGCCAACAATTCGGTTTGTGTTGTTCCTTCCTTTCGCTGGTAAAGTGTTGCAATACATGCTTTTGTTTTCCTTTCGTTGCTGTGGCACCTGATTCCTCACCGTTTATTGCGGTGGAAATGAAAATATGTGAGTGGACTCCCACACACCAGAACGCACCTTCGCTCCTATTTATTGGTGCATGGAAGGGCATGTGTGTTTGGTGGTGTCTCGGCCATATATTTTGTGGGTGTACATTCCCCTGCAGGCTGAGGGCGGGGTGACGCTCCGTCGCGGTGCACTTCCCTCGCATGCCGCCCACTGTGATTCATCATGCATCACCCCCTCTCACATATTCCGTGGTGCCACACCGCTGATATTATTGCAGCCGCTGTGATTCCGCGTATTTCACGCATTTGATTGTGCCACAATACATCCGCTCGTGTGGCCGCCGCATCCAAACAGCGGTGCCCAACACCGTGAGCGGCAATCCACATCCTTGCATGTCCCAACGCAGTGGTGTTGGACTGTCAGCCAGGCGTCAGACAACAGGAGCGTATTGTGCTGGCAGTACAACACACGGAGCCGCAGTGAAGGGCTCGGGCGGGGACGCATCTATTTGTCGCAAAGCAGTGAAAAGGAGTCGGGCAAAATAATGCCGGCTGCATTCACGACACCATATCCACAGCCAAAGCATGCGACGTGATGTGTGTTTCACTGGTGCTGTGAAATGCCTGCAGACGACGTCACTAGTGGAGGCACACCACCCATGATCAGCGGACAGACAATAATCGGCATGGGAGGCCACAAAAGGCAGCAACGACGCCAGCAGCAGGAGCAGCTCTCTCTCTCTCTCTGTTGCCTCCGAGAAGTAAATATTCCGCCAGCCACAGCCGACTGTGCCATCGTGACACTCCATGCACGTCGTGGCTGCGTCAACACATCCTGTTCCCTGCAGCGCCTCAAAAGATGCCTCACTCCGTCCACTAAGTGCATCGGTGTGGGCCGTGCCTCGGCTGTTCGTGAGGACCACAGCGATGTGAGGGTCACCGAGTCGCAGCACGTTTGCTGTGGCGTTGTTGCATGGCACCTGCACACACACGCAGCGCCTGCATCCCTCCCTTTTGTGTCCGCCCTCTGCCGAAGTGGCCACACACACGGGCAGCAGCAAAATCGCTTCACCCTCGACGATCCAAAATCAACACCGACATCCCTCGCGACGCAAACATCTCAGTTGCCAGCACGGGCTTCCTGCTGCTCTGCCATCGACGCTAAAACACGGCACAGTGCACGCACTTATTTTCCTCGTGTGCAGTCAGCCGTTTGTTTCACACATTCTTCGATGAGCTGACGCCCACAAAAGCACGCCACAAAAGGCCACTGTGATCGCACACGCTCTTGCGATGGGCGTCGGTGTGTGCATGGATCCGCTGCTCACACGTGCTGGCAGGCAGCCTGCAGCCGGTGGCCTCGTGCCAGTCCATCGGCTCCAGCACGGAAAAAGGAAACGGCCTATTCCCGATGCACTTATTCCCGCCAGCAGCACCAACACGCTGGTCGCAAGCCGTCATTCCTCAGCACATCCAGGAATGCCGAAAAGTGACGTGGAACCGTCAGCCAGCAACGCCACAATCCCGCACACATGTCGGCTCCACCAGAGAAGACACACAAATCACAAACAACACCCTTCACATGTCATCCGAACATCATTCCGACACACCGCGACACACCAAACAGAAGTATTCGTCACTCCAATGCACCTCCCCACACAATCAAATACTCCACGCACCACGCATTGCAGCATGTGGATAAGACTGATCCGAAGAACATTTGTTTAGACGGGTGTGAGCTGCTGCAGTGGAAAGTAAACAAAAGAGACGAGCTGCCAAACACCAAAAAGAATGCCGCGACTGGCCGCAATTCAACTGAAAGCAGCCACTCAAAGGAATTCAGTTCTAATGCCCTCAACCTCCCTCCTTCCCCCACAAAAGACCCACAAAAGCCCCACAAAATTAACATCAAATGCACTGTTAAATAAAGCCGCCGTGCAACACAAAACAAAGCCGCAGTGCCTCCTGCTGCCATCCGGGCCGTTGTTGTCGCCTTCACGGGAACAGACGCCCATTGGCTATTTAAAACAACGCTGCACACCTGCAACGCATCTCCTGCGCTTTGAGGCGCACGTGCCTCACTACCAGCAGAGACGCCCACGCACCGTCGGTACGCACCACATTGTGAAGGAAAAAAGAATACGCCAGAGTGACAACGAAGCACCCGCTGGCAATCGCGTCGCAGTCATCATCACAGGCAGCACCAAAACCGCTGCAGTCAACTGTGGGTGACGTGCATCAACTGCCGCATGGCTTATTTGGAATAAAAAACGCGGTGGCTTTACAAGAATACAAGTAGCTGCCACTTCCTCAGCAGGATAAACGATGTGAAAACAAAAAGAAATATTCAGTCATATGCAGTCAAAGCATGCCGCAAATCAAAAAAGCAGAATCGGTGCTCTCAACCACAACACAAGTAAAACAATGAAAAGAACAAAAGAAAAAGCCGAAGCGTGGGACGACCAGCGCACACACTCTCATTGCTCCCGTAAAGCAAAACACACACACAGGGAGAGAGAGAGAGAGAGAGAGAGGTCGCCCACTCAATGCAATAAAAACAAAACAGAAACAGTTATGGTGCTCCGCCCATGCAGCCAGGCAGGACGGCAGCGGTGCGTGTGGTGCAAAAGAGAGCACCAACGGGCATGCATGGGTGTGCATGCATATATACAATAGGCACATTATGTGTGTGCTTCGTGGGATGAGGTGAGGGCGAGAGTCCATGCAAGGGGACACACACAGAGAGTGAGTGAAAGACGAGTGTGTGTGCGGGCGGTGCACGGCTCTCTCTCACTCTCACGCGGCCACCACCGCAGCAGCAGCCGCACACGCAACAACAAGAAGAAGCAGCAAAAGAGGGAAGGTGGTGCAGGAGACAGCGGTGCTGCCGTCACTGTCGCCATGAGTCGCAGTATCATTTGTTATAGCTGCGGCTTCAAGAGTTGCTGTTTTATTTGTATTTTCTTCTTTATTTTCACCTTGTTGTGCTTCTTTCGTCGCTTCACCATCAGGTGCTTGATCGTGTTTTTGAATGCCTTCTTCATTTCCTTCGTCAGCGTCATTTGTAATGGCACCTTTGGAAGCTGAGGGTGATGTTGGAGTTGATTCGGCGTTAACTTCTGTTGGTCCGTCTGTTTTGGTGACTGTGGTGGGGATGGTTCCTTCTTTTCGTAAGGCACTTCTTAACTCCATGTCGTGTTGAGATGCTTCTACATGTTGCACTGAAGGGTCATCTGCAGAGGAGGGGTTTTCATCTTTTGTTTGTGTTGTTGTTGCTTCTGCCGCTGCTGCCGCTGCTGCAGGTGCTGCAGGTGCTGCAGGTGCTTGTAGTGTTGGTAATTTGAGTCCTTCTTCCTGGGCGGAGCCATCATCAGAGCGGGGCTGTCCTTTCGCTGGTGTTGCATTTAAAGTTCCTGCTGGGTTTCCATTCAGTGTCGTTTTTAATGGTTCTGATGGTAGTAGTACTCCTTCTTGCGGCAATGTTAATTGGGATGTTTCTTCGCCTTCAATTGGACCTTTGAGTTCCTCAATTTCTTCGGTTTCCCCTTCTGCATCAACACTTTCCCCTTCTTCTTCTTCTTCTTCTTCTTCTTCTTCTTCTTCTTCTTCTTCTTCTTCTTCTTCTTCTTCTTCTTCCCCTCTCACTGTGCTTGCTGGTGATGCTATGATCACACCATTATCCTGGTTGATGCCATTTCCCGTTTGTGCACCCAAAGACTGATTACCGTTTTCGGAACCTTCCCTGACTGAATCCTGCGTTACATGTTGTTCAGCGCCAACAATACCAGAAATAAGCTCTGAACTGTCAAATGATTCATCTTTTTTCATTTCGGTACCTTTATCGACATTGGCCTCCGCCATCACCATTGCAGCACCGCAGCACAGCACGCAGAGGGCACACACCAGCAGCACACGGCCAGTCATCATCATCGTCATCACTCCTGTCACTTGCGTGTAGCCTTCAGCACAAACTAACTCCCCGTCAACGCAGAGTGAAAGCAAAAGGGGAGAGAGAAGAGACACAAGTCACTGAACCATGCACCGTCCCATCCAGCAATGAGAGTCACGCACCAAAACAACAACAATGAGAGGAGTGCTGATCGATTGCCCCCTTCCTCACACCCTCACAGTCACTATTACCGTCAGCGTTACTACTCCCTCTTTAGAAAAACTCACCGGCATGCCGCGCTCACCTGCAGCACGTGTAGCCCGTCATCCTCTCCTGCTGCGTCTGCCACCTCCCCCCGCAGTCCAACAGCTCCGTGTCATCCACTTCTTCCATAGCCTACGGCATGCCACCGCCACGCAACTCACACACGTGCTCCATGCGCTGCATGTTGTTCTCCTCCTTGTATTTGTGGCGGCACCGCAAAGTCTTGCAGCCGGCGGCATCTTAGTGCTGGAAGAAGTACGGCGCAGCAACCGTGCGGGTGTCCGTGTGTCTGTACTCGCGCTTCAACTCGTCCAGCAAGAACGGGCTCGGCGGCAGCTATTCCAGCGGGTTAATTTTCTTCTTCCCCCGTGAAACCGCGGACGCCTCACGGGGCCCTCCAACGGCGTCACGCCATGTCCCATGAGGTCATGCGCACCGCCCTCTCATGTTCCCCTTTCGTAGCCACAGAAGAACGCAGCAACCACATGCAATTGCCGGCAAGTTAGGACCATCCACGTGCAATAAAACGTTATATGTGTCGTGCGAGGGTAGTTGTATGTCTACAGAGACGTGAAGGCAAAAAAAAAGAAAAAAGAGAAGGCAGCCATGCCAAGAAGCAAATATGCACATAAGTACCGCAGAAGTCACAAAAAAAAAAATTTTCATAAATATATATATATATGGATATATATGGTACAACTCAAGTCTGCAGACAAATAAAGGAACAAGTACGGAAGAAAAGAAAAAAAAAAAAAAAAAAAACTACGCACTCAAAGCAATTTTCACGCAGATCGTTAAATGTAAAAAATTGCATAATAATAATAATAATAATAATAATAATAATAATAAGTATCATTATTACTTTTGTGATTGTTATTTTACAAAAAAAAAACAATAAATACAAAAAATGTCATGTAATATCTTCCATACAATATCCCACAGCAGTACCTTTGTATTATGCCTGAATAAAGACACATATAAATAAATAAATACACAGAGAGCATACATACACACACAAAGAAAGCAAACATACATACGTACGTATATATATATATATATATTAGTTTAAGTCTTTTTCAATTCCCCACTCTCCCCTTCACGATATGAACACGCCTCATTTATATTTCACTGCATAACATCATGCAGCACTCGACCCAACTGCCATATTTTTTTAAAAATTTTGTCCCCTCGACATTCATCCACAGCGTTATGTAGATCGCATACAACATCTATCATAAATTCTGGACGGCATCAGTCAGTAAACCCAATTATTATTATTATTATTTATTATTTATTATTATTATCAAAGACATTAAAAACACATCAACACAAAAAAATAATAATAATAAGTATAATAGGTATACAAAAAAAAAAAAAAATTAAAATTAAAATTCATATAAAGTCATACATACAAAAATAAAAGGTCAAAAATAAAATAAAAAATTTATAAACCCGCCAAAAAACAGCAATAAAATATGTAAAAAACCATCAGAATGTAAATATACGCTGTACCGCTGGAGACAGCAACAACGCCGTTTTAATATCAGTAAAGAGCCGCAAAACCCCAAAGCCCCAGCAGAAGTAACAGCACCCAAGACACATTCTCATGCACAAAGCTCACCTCTTCACTTTCCACCCGCGATTGACTCTAAGAATTGGAGCTGCCACCTCTGCTTCCTTCCTCGGACGTACCCGCAGGCATGGAGCTGCCTCCTCTGCTTCCTTCCTCGGACGTACCCGCAGGCATGGAGCTGCCACCTCTGCTTCCTTCCTCGGACGTACCCGCAGGCATGGAGCTGCCTTCTCTGCTTCCTTCCTCGGACGTACCCGCAGGCATGGAGCTGCCACCTCTGCTTCCTTCCTCGGACGTACCCGAAGGCATGGAGCTGCCTCCTCTGCTTCCTTCCTCGGACGTACCCGCAGGCATGGAGCTGCCACCTCTGCTTCCTTCCTCGGACGTGCCCGAAGGCATGGAGCTGCCTTCTCTGCTTCCTTCCTCGGACGTACCCGAAGGCATGGAGCTGCCACCTCTGCTTCCTTCCTCGGACGTGCCCGAAGGCATGGAGCTGCCTCCTCTGCTTCCTTCCTCGGACGTGCCCGAAGGCATGGAGCTGCCTCCTCTGCTTCCTTCCTCGGACGTACCCGCAGGCATGGAGCTGCCTCCTCTGCTTCCTTCCTCGGACGTACCCGCAGGCATGGAGCTGCCACCTCTGCTTCCTTCCTCGGACGTACCCGCAGGCATGGAGCTGCCTTCTCTGCTTCCTTCCTCGGACGTACCCGCAGGCATGGAGCTGCCACCTCTGCTTCCTTCCTCGGACGTACCCGCAGGCATGGAGCTGCCTCCTCTGCTTCCTTCCTCGGACGTACCCGCAGGCATGGAGCTGCCACCTCTGCTTCCTTCCTCGGACGTACCCGCAGGCATGGAGCTGCCACCTCTGCTTCCTTCCTCGGACGTGCCCGAAGGCATGGAGCTGCCACCTCTGCTTCCTTCCTCGGACGTACCCGAAGGCATGGAGCTGCCTCCTCTGCTTCCTTCCTCGGACGTACCCGCAGGCATGGAGCTGCCACCTCTGCTTCCTTCCTCGGACGTGCCCGAAGGCATGGAGCTGCCACCTCTGCTTCCTTCCTCGGACGTACCCGAAGGCATGGAGCTGCCTCCTCTGCTTCCTTCCTCGGACGTACCCGCAGGCATGGAGCTGCCTCCTCTGCTTCCTTCCTCGGACGTGCCCGCAGGCATGGAGCTGCCACCTCTGCTTCCTTCCTCGGACGTACCCGCAGGCATGGAGCTGCCTCCTCTGCTTCCTTCCTCGGACGTACCCGCAGGCATGGAGCTGCCTCCTCTGCTTCCTTCCTCGGACGTACCCGCAGGCATGGAGCTGCCACCTCTGCTTCCTTCCTCGGACGTACCCGCGGGCATGGAGCTGCCACCTCTGCTTCCTTCCTCGGACGCACTCGCAGAATAAGAGCTGCCATCATCGTATTTTGGGCCTGTCTCGCCGACCATGAGCCATCTTAGATGCTTGGAATTGAGTCTTCGGTTATACAAACGGGCGTTGAAGAGTGACAAATGGCTGGACTCTGCAACTTCCCCACTCTCCCCGTGGAATTGGATGTGTGAAATACTGTTTGTTTGGAGAAGAGACCCCTTGTAGGTGCCAAAGTAAGCCTTCCTCGCGTTAACGTAGAAATCCCAATGGCCCGTGTCGTGTCGCAGCACTACCTGACACGGTTTTTCTGGGTCCCACCCTGTTGAAAGTATTTGTCTACCGCCACTATGAATTACAGTCATCCACCTCCCATCATGGGTGTAAAACACACCAAATAGCACAGTCTTGTCATTGTCATCCATCACCACACGAATCAAAGGAATGGGGGTGCGTTTCTTCGGCCTATCGTGGATGACCGCCATCACCACTAGAGTGAACGTTTTGTGTAAGAAATGGTACGGTTGATTCTGTCCACTTCGGGCAACAGGCCACCCCGCCCCTGCTCCGGGTCCTTCAAACGTCACTCCATTGGAGAACCCTCTCACCGTCCCATGAACAGTTGCGTTCACGCAGAGGTACTCGTCCATCCACTCACTCCCAGTCGACAGACCAGACAAATAGCCAACAAGCCCGTCAGTAAGAATGGGACGAATACACATGCCCCTTCTCACCGGGTCGATAGTGGCAGTGGATCTGCACGTTCTTAGGGCTTCATCCAACTCCTGCCACCTCTTCAACACAGTCTTTATCCGCTCCAGCTGCGTAGTCACGTGCACAGCAACAAGACCGTATGACCCCTCACTCTTATTCTCGTACAGCGAAATCAGATTGCCCCCACTGCTATACAACAGGGAACTGGCAGCAGCGTCATCAGCTGCATCGGATATCGGCCCAGCATCATGCACACGTGCACCGTCCGTCACCCAAAGATGAAGCCGACCCCTACCATTTTTCTCCTCCAAATACACTGGCGTGGTAACAAGCAGCACTTCCCTTCCCTCAATGGTTACGGTGGTGAGGCCACAGCGAACGCCATACCCTTTTCGACCATACGA
>NW_001849571.1:190671-209619 GCF_000209065.1 Trypanosoma cruzi | reverse complement strand
GCCGTCTCATGTGCGTTGTTGCATTCGCAGCATGGCCGCAGGCTTCGTCCCTTTCACTGCGCTGAGCTTCAGCAACGGCAAACACACCGCCGGCCACCTCAGCAAGGCTGGGTACACAAAGCGAGCCGGCTGCCGCCTCAGATCCAGTCATTTCTTGCCATTTATAGGGCGGCGGTGTCGTTCCCTGAAAAGGATCAACGGCCTTCCCTTCCCCACTACTTCCATCAACGGCTGCAGCTACAATCCTACAGCACATAATCAGAACGAGAAGAAGCACCGCGGAAGCAAACACACGCCGGGACATGTTGGGCCTCTGCCGCTCACTCTCTCTTCCTTCCCTCCTCCTTCCGCTGGATCCGGTCACGCGGCGACGGTTGTGTGTGCGGGGTGCCTTCACTGCAGCAACACGTGAGAGCATATAAATATGTGTGTGTGGGCGGTGTGTGTGCTGTTGATCCTTTCAGTGCCTTCCAATTTCACAGTAGCGATTATAGTCTATTTTCCTTCTACGTGTGTGATTGAGAGAGAAATAAAGGAAAAACATACCAAGAAAAGAGGCAAAAGAGTAAACACAGCCACCCATCCACAGAGAGTGACATTATCATCCCCGCCGCAGCCACTCCCAACAACAACAACGCACGCACACAGACGCACGGAACAGGAGACGGAGAAACAGTGCACCGGGAACACACAGCGACTGTTGCCACCAGCAGCAGGAGTCACGGCGGGTGCGTCGTTATTCGTCACGCACCAGCACACACCGAGAAACACCACACCCGGCAAATCAACCAGAGGAATGCAAAAGGACACAACCGTCCTTTGCAAAGCCCACGCGCTGTCGCCAGTCATTTTACTGTTCATCCTTCCAGCGCACCCTCCAACGCACATCACCCACACAAGCAAAGAATCCCTGACCAAAGTATACACAGCATAGGAAATACACATTGGCGCGTACAGCAGCTGGACGAGAAGCAATCCGCACTTGTACCAGGCACCTTAACCCAGACCGCCCAATCGACTGCACGCCTGCAACGTGTCAAAATAAATCGCAGGCTCCCGTACTCCCTCCTCGCCAGGGCCGCCGCATCCAGAATCTTGCGTGTGCGCTCTCAGCAATCACGCCGCTCTACAGGGTATGCATAATGGCGTGTGTGCATGCGTGTTTGTCAGTGAATATACTTCCAGAGCAGCTGTGCGACACAACTGTTCAAAGAAAGCAATGGAATGAAGAGAGGCAGATAGCACACACGCAAATTACTCATATCATCACACACACACACACACACACACACACGCAGCCCCCGGAATGGGTGCACTCAAACACAACACAAGTAAAACAAAACAAAAAGCCGAAGCGTGGGACGACCAGCGCACACACTCTCATTGCTCCCGTAAAGCGAAACACACACACAGGGAGAAAGAGAGAGAGGTCGCCCACTCAATGCAATAAAAACAGAACAGAAACAGTTACGGTGCTCCGCCCATGCAGCCAGGCAGAACGGCAGCGGTGCGTGTCGTGCAAAAGAGAGCACCAACGGGCCTGCATGGGTGTGCATGCATATATACAATGGGCACATTATGTGTGTGCTTCGTGGGGTGAGGTGAGGGCGAGAGTCCATGCAAGGGGACACACACAGAGAGAGAGAGAAGGACGAGTGTGTGTGCGGGCGGTGCACGGCTCTCTCACTCACCCTCACGCGGCCACCACCGCAGCAGCCGCACACGCAACAAGAAGAAGAAGCAAAAGAGGGAAGGTGGTGTGGGAGACCGCGGTGCTGCTGTCACTGTCGCCTGTACGTGCTGTGTCATTTGTTATAGCTGTGGCTTCGACTGATGTTTCCTTCCTGTTGCCATGTTTATTTTCACCTCGTTTTGCACCTTCTGTTACTGCACCGTTAGCTGTAGGGTTATTCTTCGGCAATCCTATTTGAGTGCCCCTTTCTGCGTCAATATTAGAGGCATCACCAACAGCTAAGTGCCGTGGTTGTGTTGATTCAGAATCACCGTCAGATTCTCCATTCTGTTCGGTTGGTGCGACGGAAACATTTTCCTTTTTTTGTGAATCATTGTTTGGCTCCACGCCGTCATTGACTCCTTGAGACGTTTGCTCGGACACGTCATCTTCAGAGCTCAGCTTTTCTTTTTCTGGTTCTGTTCTTGGGTTTTCCACTGGTTTTTCATTTGTTTTCAGTGTCGCTGCTGGTGCTCCTTGCAGTGAAGCTGGTGGTGCTGCTCCATGTCCCTGTGTTGATGCTGCCGGCAATAAAGGCGCTGGCGGTGATTGTTCGCCAGTTCCTTGTCGTTCCCCTTCTGATGGCGTTGTTGCTGATGAGTGACTTCCCACTTTCGCTGAACCATTGCCTGCCTGTCTTGCTTGTCCTTCGCTACCTTGTCCATCCGGCTGCGCTTTTCGTTCTTCAAGTAATTCTCCACTTTCTTCTCCTCCTGCTCCTCCCCCTATTTGTCCTTTCTCTGCTTCTCCTTTGTCGTCCACTGATTTGTCGGCCGTTGGTGTTTCTATTTTCGGATCCTTCCTCTGATTATCAACCGCCTCATTTTTTGAATCCAACGGTTCCTCTGCGTTTTGGAGCCCTTGACTGACTTGGCCTGAAGATTCCTGTTGTCCGGTATTTCTGCCTGCGGGTCCAGGCGGTGGCCCCTTTGCTGGAACGTGAAATACATCGGTAGTTTCAGAATCATCGGCCTTTGACACTTCCACCGCACATACGCCGCACCACAGCACGCAGAGGGCACACACCAGCAGCACACGGCCAGTCATCATCATCGCCATCACTCCTGTCACTTGCGTGCAGCCTTCAGCACAAACTAACAACACGTCAACGCAGAGTGGAAGCAAAAGGAGAGACACGTCACACAGCCACGCAACAGCCACCGCACAGTAACAAATGGCAGCAGCGCTGCAGAAGCGAGCACAAAACACGAGACAGTTGAAATCAGTACGATTGCAGAACTCGCGCACCACCGCGTAAAGAGAAGTTTAAAAGCAATAAAAAAACAATAATTAAAGAAAGAAAAGAAAAAAACTAACCAGAGCTCCAGTGCGCATGCATATGAGTGTGTCCGCGATGCGTCCAACGTGAGGGATACAGGAAGCAGCGCGGAGCACACAGCACGGCAGCGGAAGCAAGCAAAGCAAAAAAACAATCATCATAATTACTCTTACTTTATACATCGGATCAGATTAGACGTACACATGTCCCCGTGGCTTTGAGTGCTGGCACGCACAGCCCACACACACCTCTTCAGCCCACAGCGGTGTACGCCAGCGCGCATGCGGCGAGCAGCAGCGGGGAACACACCCACGCAGAGCTGCTGAGGCTGCCATCGATTTCGCGGAGACGTGGCTGTTTGAGCTTCGTCTTATTATCTGGGGCTTCAGTAGTCGTAATAATTGGCGCCTCTGTAGTCGTAGTGGGTGCCTTTGTCGTAGTGGTCGTAGTGGTTGGTGCCTTTGTCGTAGTAGTCGTAGTGGGTGCCTTTGTCGTAGTGGTCGTAGTGGTTGGCGCCTTTGTCGTAGTGGTCGTAGTGGTTGTATTTGGTGTCTGCAACTCAACGCTGTCCTCTTTACCCTTTGGGGGGGCAGACTCCTCATTTTGTAAACCTTCCTCACCGGTCCTCTCATTTTCCGGTCCCGCATGAGTGTCCGTACCTAAATCCTGACTCAGATCGGCATCGTCTTCCTCTTCGGAGTGAGAGGACAACGAAATCGAGCTGGCAGATTCGTCTTCAACAGTATCAGCCGCGCATACGAACGGGCGGCAGCACAGGGCGAGCACCAACAGGGCGCACAGCAGACGGCACGTCGTCATCGTGAGTGTGGTCGTTCAGTGGTGTGGAGCTGATCTGCACAGTGAGGGACATGGAGAGCAACAGGGGAGACGAGAGGTGCGGCATACACACACACAGAGGGCACACCACATGAGGAGAGGGCAGCAGCCAGGCATGCACCGTACGCCGCACACCACGCACGACACACACTCCAATCCACGGCAGCAGGCACACACACACACACAAAGCCCTGCCGCAACACCAACACACAGATGGAAGAAGGAGAAGCAAACAGGAGCGGCACACAAGGCTCCACCGCATGTACATACGGCGAGAGCGGTCCGTCGTGACGGCACCCCTCACGGAGGGTACGCACACACACAAGAGGAGGTGCAGCGCACACAGCAACACAAAAGCAAAGTAACAATAAAAAAGGAAGATCCCCGCACACCACGTGGATTGTTGGTCCACAGGAAGTGCAGCCAATATTCATCACAAAAAAAGTTCAGTTACCTTTGGCCCTCGTTCATATCCGACGCACACCACTTCATGCAAGCACGGCCATCGCAGCAGCAGCAGCAGCAGCACAACCAAAAAAATATGGGCGCAAGGAATGGAATAAAGCAAGCAACCATTTATTTGTGTTTCTGTTTAATGTTGGCCGATGTCCGCATATGTTCTTTTTTTTTGCTTTGCGGAGGGCAAACCTTCATGCCTGGGTCGTGTGTTGGGGATTCCTGCAGGGTGCACAATTTTTCTTTCCCCTTGTGAATGTTGCTTGTGTTGGTGCAGCCAACAATTCGGTTTCTGTTGTTCCTGCCTTTCGCTGGTAAGGTGTTGCAATAGATGTTTGTTTCCCTCTTTTCGTTGCTGTGGCACCTGATTCCTCACCGTTTATTGTGGTGGAAATGAAAATATGTGAGTGGACTCCCACACACCAGAGCGCACCTTCGCTCCTATTTATTGGTGCATGGAAGGGCATGTGTGTTTGGTGGTGTCTCGTCCATATATTTTGTGGGCGTACATTCCCCTGCAGGCTGAGGGCGGGATGACGCTCCGTCGCGGTGCACTTCCCTCGCATGCCGCCCACTGTGATTCATCATGCATCGCCTCCTCTCACATATTCCGTGGTGCAACACCGCTGATATTATTGCAGCCGCTGTGATTCCGCGTATTTCACGCATTTCATTGTGCCACAATACATCCGCTCGTGTGGCCGCCGCATCCAAACAGCGGTGCCCAACACCGTGAGCGGCAATCCACATCCTTGCATGTCCCAACGCAGTGGTGTTGGACTGTCAGCCAGGCACCAGACAACAGGAGAGTATTGTGCTGGCAGTACAACACACGGAGCTGCAGTGAACGACTCGGGCGGGGACGCATCTATTTGTCGCAAAGCAGTGAAAAGGAGTCGAGCAAAATAATGCCGGCTGCATTCACAACACCACACCCACAGCCAAAGCATGCGACGTGATGTGTGTTTCACTGGTGCTGTGAAATGCCTGCGGACGACGTCACTAGTGGAGGCACACCACCCATGATCAGCGGACAGACAATAATCGGCATGGGAGGCCACAAGAGGCAGCAACGACGCCAGCAGCAGGAGCAGCTCTCTCTCTCTCTCTGTTGCCTCCGAGAAGTAAATATTCCACCAGCCGCAGCTGACTGTGCCATCGTGACACTCCATGCACGTCGTGGCTGCGTCAACACATCCTGTTCCCTGCAGCGCCTCAAAAGATGCCTCACTCCGTCCACTAAGTGCATCGGTGTGGGCCGTGCCTCGGTTGTTCGTGAGGACCACAGCGATGTGAGGGTCACCGAGTCGCAGCACGTTTGCTGTGGCGTTGTTGCATGGCACCTGCACACACACACACACGCAGCGCCTGCATCCCTCCCTTTTGTGTCCGCCCTCTGCCGGAGTGGCCACACACACGGGCAGCAGCAAAATCATTTCACCCTCGACGATCCAAAATCAACACCGACATCCCTCGCGACGCAAACATCTCAGTTGCCAGCACGGGCTTCCTGCTGCTCTGCCATCGATGCTGAAACACGGCACAGTGCACGCACTTATTTTCCTCGTGTGCAGTCAGCCGTTTGTTTCACACATTCTTCGACGGGTTGACGCCCACAAAAGCACGCCAAAAAGGCCACTGTGATCGCACAAGCTCTTGCAATGGGCGTCGGTGTGTGCATGGATCCGCTGCTCACACGTGCTGGCAGGCAGCCTGCAGCCGGTGCCCTCGTGCCAGTCCATCGGCTCCAGCACGGAAAAGAGAAAATGGCCTATTCCCGATGCACCTATTCCCACCAGCAGCACCAACACGCTGGTCGCAAGCCGTCATTCCTCAGCACATCCAGGAGTGCTGAAAAGTAACGTGGAACCGTCAGCCAGCAACGCCACAATCCCCGCACACATGTCGGCTCCACCAGAGAAGACACACAAACTACAATAACAACACCATCCACATGTCATCCGAACATCATTCCGACACACCGCGACACGCCAAACAGAAGTATTCGTCACTCCAATGCACCTCCCCACACAATCACATAGTCCACGCACCACGCACTGCAGCGGCTCACACCCGTCTAAACAAATGTTCTTCGGATCAGTGTTATCCACGTGCTGCAATGGGAAGTAAACAAAAGAGACGGGCCGCCAAACCCCAAAAGATTGCCACGACTGGCCGCAATTCAACGGAACGCAGCCACTCAAAGGAATTCAGTCCTCATGCCCTCAACCTCCCTCCTTCCTCCACAAAAGACCCATAAAATTAACATCAAATGCACTGTTAAATAAAGCTGCCGTGCAACACAAAACAAAGCCGCAGTGCCTCCTGCTGCCATCCGGGCCGTTGTTGTCGCCTTCACGGGAACAGACGCCCATTGGCTATTTAAAACGACGCTGCACACCTGCAACGCATCTCCTGCGCTTTGAGGCGCACGTGCCTCACCACCACCAGAGACGCCCACGCACCGTCGGTATGCACCACATTGTGAAGAAAAAAGAATACACCAGAGTGACAACGAGGCACCCGCTGGCAATCGCGTCGCAGGCATCATCACAGGCAGCACCAAAACCGCTGCAGTCAAGTGTGGGGTGACGTGCAACAAATGCCGCATGGCTTATTTAGAAGAAAAAACGCGGTGGCTTTACAAGAATACGAGTAGCTGCCACTTCCTCAGCAGGATAAACGATGTGAAAACAAAAAGAAATATTCAGTCATATGCAGTCAAAGCATGCCGCAAATCAAAAAAGCAGAATCGGTGCACTCAACCACAACACAAGTAAAACAATGAAAAGAACAAAAGAAAAAGCCGAAGCGTGGGACGACCAGCGCACACACTCTCATTGCTCCCGTAAAGCAAAACACACACACAGGGGGAGAGAGAGAGAGGTCGCCCACTCAATGCAATAAAAACAAAACAGAAACAGTTACGGTGCTCCGCCCATGCAGCCAGGCAGAACGGCAGCGGTGCGTGTCGTGCAAAAGAGAGCACCAACGGGCCTGCATGGGTGTGCATGCATATATACAATGGGCACATTATGTGTGTGCTTCGTGGGATGAGGTGAGGGCGAGAGTCCATGCAAGGGGACACACACAGAGAGTGAGTGAAAGACGAGTGTGTGTGCGGGCGGTGCACGGCTCTCTCTCACTCACTCTCACGCGGCCACCACCGCAGCCGCAGCCGCACACGCAACAGGAAGAAGAAGCAAAAGAGGGAAGGTGGTGTGGGAGACCGCGGTGCTGCCGTCACTGTCGCCATGAGTCGCAGTATCATTTGTTATAGCTGCGGTTTCAAGAGTTGCTGTTTTATTTGTATTTTCTTCTTTATTTTCACCTTGTTGTGCTTCTTTCGTCGCTTCACCATCAGGTGCTTGATCGTGTTTTTGAATGCCTTCTTCATTTCCTTCGTCAGCGTCATTTGTAATGGCACCTTTGGAAGCTGAGGGTGATGTTGGAGTTGATTCGGCGTTAACTTCTGTTGGTCCGTCTGTTTTGGTGACTGTGGTGGGGATGGTTCCTTCTTTTCGTGAGGCACTTCTTAACTCCATGTCGTGTTGAGATGCTTCTACATGTTGCACTGAAGGGTCATCTGCAGAGGAGGGGTTTTCATCTTTTGTTTGTGTTGTTGTTGCTTCTGCCGCTGCTGCAGGTGCTGCAGGTGCTTTTAGTGTTGGTAATTTGAGTCCTTCTTCCTGGGCGGAGCCATCATCAGAGCGGGGCTGGCCTTTCGCTGGTGTTGCATTTAAAGTTCCTGCTGGGTTTCCATTCAGTGTCGTTGTTAATGGTTCTGATGGTAGTAGTACTCCTTCTTGCGGCAATGTTAATTGGGATGTTTCTTTGCCTTCAATTGGACCTTTGAGTTCCTCAATTTCTTCGGTTTCCCCTTCTGCATCAACACTTTCCCCTTCTTCTTCTTCTTCTTCTTCTTCTTCTTCTTCTTCTTCTTCTTCTTCCCCTCTCACTGTGCTTGCTGGTGATGCTATGATCACAACATTATCCTGGTTGATGCCATTTCCCGTTTGTGCACCCAAAGACTGATTACCGTTTTCGGAACCTTCCCTGACTGAATCCTGCGTTACATGTTGTTCAGCACTAACAATACCAGAAATAAGCTCTGAACTGTCAAATGATTCATCTTTTTTCATTTCGGTACCTTTATCGACATTGGCCTCCGCCATCACCATTACAGCACCGCACCACAGCACGCAGAGGGCACACACCAGCAGCACACGGCCAGTCATCATCATCGCCATCACTCCTGTCACTTGCGTGTAGCCTTCAGCACAAACTAACAACACGTCAACGCAGAGTGAAAGCAAAAGGGGAGAGAGAAGAGACACAAGTCACTGAACCATGCACCGTCCCATCCAGCAATGAGATTCACGCACCAAAACAACAACAATGAAAGGAGTGCTGATCGATTGCCCCCTTCCTCACACCCTCACAGTCACTATTACCGTCAGCGTTACTACTCCCTCTTTAGAAAAACTCACCGGCATGCCGCGCTCACCCGCAGCACGCGTAGCCCGTCATCCTCTCCCGCTGCGTCCGCCACCTCCTCCCGCAGTCCAACAGCTCCGTGTCATCCACTTCTTCCATAGCCTACGGCATGCCACCGCCACGCAACTCACACACGTGCTCCATGCGCTGCATGTTGTTCTCCTCCTTGTATTTGTGGCGGCACCGCAAAGTCTTGCAGCCGGCGGCATCGCAGTGCTGGAAGAAGTACGGCGCAGCAACCGTGCGGGTGTCCGTGTGTCTGTACTCGCGCTTCAACTCGTCCAGCAAGAACGGGCTCGGCGGCAGCTATTCCAGCGGGTTAATTTTCTTCTTCCCCCGTAAAACCGCGGACGCCTCACGGGGCCCTCCAACGGCGTCACGCCATGCCCCAGGAGGTCATGCGCACCGCCCCCTCATTGCTCCCCTTTCGTAGCCACAGAAGAACGCAGCGCCCACATGCAATTGCCGGCAAGTTAGGACCATCCACGTAAAATAAAACGTTATACGTGTCGTGCGAGGGTAGTTGTACGACTGCAGAGACGTGAAGGCAAAAGAAAAAGAAAAAAGAGAAGGCAGCCATGCCAAGAAGCAAATATGCACATAAGTACCGCAGAAGTCACAAAAAAAAAAAATTTCAAAAATATATATATATATGGATATATATGGTACAACTCAAGTCTGCAGACAAATAAAGGAACAAGTACGGAACAAAAGAAAAAAAAAAAAAAAAAAAACTACGCACTCAAAGCAATTTTCACGCAGATCGTTAAATGTAAAAAATTGCATAATAATAATAATAATAATAATAATAAGTATCATTATTACTTTTGTGATTGTTATTTTACAAAAAAAAAACAATAAATACAAAAAATGTCATGTAATATCTTCCATACAATATCCCACAGCAGTACCTTTGTATTATGCCTGAATAAAGACACATATAAATAAATAAATACACAGAGAGCATACATACACACACAAAGAAAGCAAACATACATACGTACGTATATATATATATATATATTAGTTTAAGTTTTTTTCAATTCCCCACTCTCCCCTTCACGATATGAACACGCCTCATTTATATTTCACTGCATAACATCATGCAGCACTCGACCCAACTGCCATATTTTTTTAAAAAGTTTGTCCCCTCGACATTCATCCACAGCGTTATGTAGATCGCATACAACATCTATCATAAATTCTGGACGGCATCAGTCAGTAAACCCAATTATTATTATTATTTATTATTATTATTAAAGGCATTAAAAACACATCAGCACAAAAAAATAATAATAATAAGTATAATAGGTATACAAAAAAAAAATTAAAATTAAAATTAAAATTCATATAAAGTCATACATACAAAAATAAAAGGTCAAAAATAAAATAAAAATTTTATAAACCCGCCAAATAACAGCAATAAAATATGTAAAAAACCCACAGCATGTAAATATACGCTGTACCGCTGGAGACAGCAACAACGCCGTTTTAATATCAGTAAAGAGCCGCAAAACCCCAAAGCCCCAGCAGAAGTAATAGCACACAAGAAACATTCTCATGCACAAAGCTCACCTCTTCACTTTCCACCCGCGATTAACTCTAAGAATTGGAGCTGCCTCCTCTGCTTCCTTCCTCGGACGTACCCGAAGGCATGGAGCTGCCACCTCTGCTTCCTTCCTCGGACGTACCCGAAGGCATGGAGCTGCCACCTCTGCTTCCTTCCTCGGACGTACCCGCAGGCATGGAGCTGCCACCTCTGCTTCCTTCCTCGGACGTACCCGCGGGCATGGAGCTGCCACCTCTGCTTCCTTCCTCGGACGTACCCGCAGGCATGGAGCTGCCACCTCTGCTTCCTTCCTCGGACGTACCCGCAGGCATGGAGCTGCCACCTCTGCTTCCTTCCTCGGACGTACCCGCAGGCATGGAGCTGCCACCTCTGCTTCCTTCCTCGGACGTACCCGAAGGCATGGAGCTGCCACCTCTGCTTCCTTCCTCGGACGTACCCGCGGGCATGGAGCTGCCTCCTCTGCTTCCTTCCTCGGACGTACCCGAAGGCATGGAGCTGCCACCTCTGCTTCCTTCCTCGGACGTACCCGCGGGCATGGAGCTGCCACCTCTGCTTCCTTCCTCGGACGTACCCGCAGGCATGGAGCTGCCACCTCTGCTTCCTTCCTCGGACGTACCCGAAGGCATGGAGCTGCCACCTCTGCTTCCTTCCTCGGACGTACCCGCAGGCATGGAGCTGCCACCTCTGCTTCCTTCCTCGGACGTACCCGCAGGCATGGAGCTGCCACCTCTGCTTCCTTCCTCGGACGTACCCGCAGGCATGGAGCTGCCACCTCTGCTTCCTTCCTCGGACGTACCCGCAGGCATGGAGCTGCCACCTCTGCTTCCTTCCTCGGACGTACCCGCGGGCATGGAGCTGCCACCTCTGCTTCCTTCCTCGGACGTACCCGCAGGCATGGAGCTGCCTCCTCTGCTTCCTTCCTCGGACGTACCCGCAGGCATGGAGCTGCCACCTCTGCTTCCTTCCTCGGACGTACCCGCAGGCATGGAGCTGCCACCTCTGCTTCCTTCCTCGGACGTGCCCGCAGGCATGGAGCTGCCACCTCTGCTTCCTTCCTCGGACGTACCCGCAGGCATGGAGCTGCCTCCTCTGCTTCCTTCCTCGGACGTACCCGCAGGCATGGAGCTGCCTCCTCTGCTTCCTTCCTCGGACGTGCCCGCAGGCATGGAGCTGCCTCCTCTGCTTCCTTCCTCGGACGTACCCGCAGGCATGGAGCTGCCACCTCTGCTTCCTTCCTCGGACGTACCCGCGGGCATGGAGCTGCCACCTCTGCTTCCTTCCTCGGACGTACCCGAAGGCATGGAGCTGCCACCTCTGCTTCCTTCCTCGGACGTACCCGCGGGCATGGAGCTGCCACCTCTGCTTCCTTCCTCGGACGTACCCGCGGGCATGGAGCTGCCTCCTCTGCTTCCTTCCTCGGACGTACCCGCGGGCATGGAGCTGCCACCTCTGCTTCCTTCCTCGGACGTACCCGCAGGCATGGAGCTGCCTCCTCTGCTTCCTTCCTCGGACGTACCCGCAGGCATGGAGCTGCCTCCTCTGCTTCCTTCCTCGGACGTGCCCGCAGGCATGGAGCTGCCACCTCTGCTTCCTTCCTCGGACGTGCCCGCAGGCATGGAGCTGCCACCTCTGCTTCCTTCCTCGGACGTACCCGCAGGCATGGAGCTGCCTCCTCTGCTTCCTTCCTCGGACGTACCCGCAGGCATGGAGCTGCCTCCTCTGCTTCCTTCCTCGGACGTACCCGCAGGCATGGAGCTGCCACCTCTGCTTCCTTCCTCGGACGTACCCGCGGGCATGGAGCTGCCACCTCTGCTTCCTTCCTCGGACGCACTCGCAGAATAAGAGCTGCCATCATCGTATTTTGGGCCTGTCTCGCCGACCATGAGCCATCTTAGATGCTTGGAATTGAGTCTTCGGTTATACAAACGGGCGTTGAAGAGTGACAAATGGCTGGACTCTGCAACTTCCCCACTCTCCCCGTGGAATTGGATGTGTGAAATACTGTTTGTTTGGAGAAGAGACCCCTTGTAGGTGCCAAAGTAAGCCTCCCTCGCGTTAACGTATAAATCCCAATGGCCCGTGTCGTGTCGCAGCACCACCTGACACGGTTTTTCTGGGTCCCACCCGGTTGAAAGTATTTGTCTACCGCCACTATGAATTACAGTCATCCACCTCCCATCATGGGTGTAAAACACACCAAATAGCACAGTCTTGTCCTCGTCATCCATCACCACACGAATCAAAGGAATGGGGGTGCGTTTCTTCGGCCTATCGTGGATGACCGCCATCACCACTAGAGTGAACGTTTTGTGTACGAAATGGTACGGTTGATTCTGTCCACTTCGGGCAACAGGCCACCCCGCCCCTGCTCCGGGTCCTTCAAACGTCACTCCATTGGAGAACCCTCTCACCGTCCCATGAACAGTTGCGTTCACGCAGAGGTACTCGTCCATCCACTCACTCCCAGTCGACAGACCAGACAAATAGCCAACAAGCCCGTCAGTAAGAATGGGACGAATACACATGCCCCTTCTCACCGGGTCGATAGTGGCAGTGGATCTGCACGTTCTTAGGGCTTCATCCAACTCCTGCCACCTCTTCAACACAGTCTTTATCCGCTCCAGCTGCGTAGTCACGTGCACAGCAACAAGACCGTATGACCCCTCACTCTTATTCTCGTACAGCGAAATCAGATTGCCCCCACTGCTATACAACAGGGAACTGGCAGCAGCGTCATCAGCTGCATCGGATATCGGCCCAGCATCATGCACACGTGCACCGTCCGTCACCCAAAGATGAAGCCGACCCCTACCATTTTTCTCCTCCAAATACACTGGCGTGGTAACAAGCAGCACTTCCCTTCCCTCAATGGTTACGGTGGTGAGGCCACAGCGAACGCCATACCCTTTTCGACCATACGAGTTGCCCCACACGCGACTAATTGGCCTACCACTCATTTCCCAACTTGTCCCAGAGTCAAGGGACCTGAATACTTCGTAGTAGCCGGCAGCGCAAGAAGTAATTAAAATTAGATTTCCTTCCAAATTCGCGATGGATGGTTCCTTGCAGTTACTACCTGTCGTACCGGACGAGAGCTCGCATGCTTCTATACGCATGTTGAAACGCATGGACAGTACAACACTCCTTCCATCCTTTTCTATTGCCTGCATGGGAAGCACAAGGTAACCGTTCTTCGTCACAACACCCGATCCTCCGCCACCGATCACCCTCTTCAGGAATTGAGTAAGCCCGATGGCCACAGGGTCCACTGCACGGATATCACCCCACATGATTTTCTTCTGCCCACCATCCTCAGTGAGAGTTCCCCTCATCAGTAAAAGCCTCCAGCCATCTGCATCGGCAGCCCGACCCCCAGACGTCTTCTTCTCGTAGTCCCCAAGGGCCATGTAGATAGTGTCGTCGCTCACAATTGTCGTTGGCTGCATCTTTTCTCGTGTCCTGATCGTACCACTGGCGGCATCCACAAGTTCTACGAGAAAAATGCCTGCATCCATCGCCGAGATCGCCTTTGAGCCACCACCGCCCGTCTCAATGTGCGTTGTTGCAATCGCAGCATGGCCGCAGGCTCCGTCCCTTTCACTGCGCTGAGCTTCAGCAACGGCAAACACACCGCCGGCCACCTCAGCAAGGCTGGGAACACAAAGCGAGCCGGCTGCCGCCTCACATCCAGTCATTTCTTGCCATTTATAGAGCGGCGGTGTCGTTCCCTGAAAAGGATCAACGGCCTTCCCTTCCCCACTACTTCCATCAACGGCTGCAGCTACAATCCTACAGCACATAATCAGAACGAGAAGAAGCACCGCGGAAGCAAACACACGCCGGGACATGTTAGGCCTCTGCCGCTCACTCTCTCTTCCTTCCCTCCTCCCTCCGCTGGATCCGGTCCCGCGGCGACGGTTGTGTGTGCGGGGTGCCTTCACTGCAGCAACACGTGAGAGCATATAAATATGTGTGTGTGGGCGGTGTGTGTGCTGTTGATCCTTTCAGTGCCTTCCAATTTCACAGTAGCGATTATAGTCTATTTTCCTTCTACGTGTGTGATTGAGAGAGAAATAGAGGAAAAACATACCAAGAAAAGAGGCAAGAGAGTAAGCACAGCCACCCATCCACAGAGAGTGACATTATCATCCCCGCCGCAGCCACTCCCAAAAACAACAACGCACGCACACAGACACACGGAACAGGAGACGGAAGAACAGTGCACCGGAAACACACAGCGACTGTTGCCACCAGCAGCAGCAGGAGCCACAGAAGGTGTGTCGTTATTCGCCGCGCGCCAGCACACAACGAAAAAGGCCCACACACAAATCGACTGGCGGAATGCAAAAGAGCACGACCGTCCTCCACAGCACCGACGCGCTGCAGGCAGTCGTTTTGCAGCTGCCTCCAAAGAACTCGGAAATCACCCCGCACAGCCGAAGAATCCTCTGTCGGCAAAACTACTACAAGAGAAACACTTCGGCAGGTGCAGCTGTTGGACGGGAATCGATAGGTATTCTTCTCAGACACCATCAATGCCACACCATTCACTGGCTGCATGCCGCCAACATCATGCCAGCAACATGTCAAAAAAACAAAACGCGGCTTTCTTCCCTCCTCGCCAGGGCCGCCGCATCCAGAATCTTGCGTGTGCGTGCATTCTCAGCAATCACGCCGCTCTACAGGGTATGCATAATGGCGTGTGTGTGTGTGTGCTTGTGCGTTTGTCAGTGCCTATAATTGCAGAGCAGCTGTGCGGCACAAGAGAGCCCAAAGAAAGCAACGGAAGAAAGAGAAGCGGATAACACACACGCAAATTACTCATATCATCACACACAAACACACACACGCAGCCCGCGGAATCGGTGCTCTCAACCACAACACAAGTAAAACAATGAAAAAGCCGAAGCGTGGGACGACCAGCGCACACACTCATTGCTCCCGTAAAGCAAAACACACACAGGGAGAGAGAGAGAGAGAGAGGTCGCCCACTCAATGCAACGGAAGCAAAAAACAAAAACAGTTACGGTGCTCCACCCATGCAGCCAGGCAGGACGGCAGCGGTGCGTGTCGTGCAAAAGAGAGCACCAACGGGCCTGCATGGGTGTGCATGCAATATATACAATGGGCACATTATGTGTGTGCTTCGTGGAATGAGGTGAGGGCGAGAGTCCATGCAAGGGGACACACACAGAGAGTGACTGAAAGACGAGTGTGTGTGCGGGCGGTGCACGGCTCTCTCTCCCTCACTCTCACGCGGCCACCACCGCAGCAGCAGCCGCACACGCAACAAGAAGAAGAAGCAAAAGAGGGAAGGTGGTGTGGGAGACCGCGGTGCTGCCGTCACTGTCGCCGGTGGTTGTTTTGTTTGTTATAGCTGTGGCTTCGACTGATGTTTCCTTCCTGTTGCCATGTTTATTTTCACCTCGTTTTGCACCTTCTGTTACTGCACCGTTAGCTGTAGGGTTATTCTTCGGCAATCCTATTTGAGTGCCCCTTTCTGCGTCAATATTAGAGGCATCACCAACAGCTAAGTGCCGTGGTTGTGTTGATTCAGAATCACCGTCAGATTCTCCATTCTGTTCGGTTAGTGCGACGGAAACATTTTCCTTTTTTTGTGAATCATTGTTTGGCTCCACGCCGTCATTGACTCCTTGAGACGTTTGCTCGGACACGTCATCTTCAGAGCTCAGCTTTTCTTTTTCTGGTTCTGTTCTTGGGTTTTCCACTGGTTTTTCATTTGTTTTCAGTGTCGCTGCTGGTGCTCCTTGCAGTGAAGCTGGTGGTGCTGCTCCATGTCCCTGTGTTGATGCTGCCGGCAATGAAGGTGCTGGCGGTGATTGTTCGCCAGTTCCTTGTCGTTCCCCTTCTGATGGCGTTGTTGCTGATGAGTGACTTCCCACTTTCGCTGAACCATTGCCTGCCTGTCTTGCTTGTCCTTCGCTACCTTGTCCATCCGGCTGCGCTTTTCGTTCTTCAAGTAATTCTCCACTTTCTTCTCCTCCTGCTCCTCCCCCTATTTGTCCTTTCTCTGCTTCTCCTTTGTCGTCCATTGATTTGTCGGCCGTTGGTGTTTCTATTTTAGAATCCTTCCTCTGATTATCAACCGCCTCATTTTTTGAATCCAACGGTTCCTCTGCGTTTTGGAGCCCTTGACTGACTTGGCCTGAAGATTCCTGTTGTCCGGTATTTCTGCCTGCGGGTCCAGGCAGTGGCCCCTTTGCTGGACCTTGACTTACATCGGTAGTTTCAGAATCATCGGCCTTTGACACTTCCACCGCACATACGCCGCACCACAGCACGCAGAGGGCACACACCAGCAGCACACGGCCAGTCATCATCATCGCCATCACTCCTGTCACTTGCGTGCAGCCTTCAGCACAAACTAACACCCCGTCAACGCAAACCAAAAAGCAAAAAAGAGACAAGTCACACAGCCACGCAACAGCCACCGCACAGTAACAAATGGCAGCAGCGCTGCAGAAGCAAGCACAAAACAATGAGACAGTTGAAATCAGTACGATTGCAGAACTCGCGCACCACCGCGTAAAGAGAAGTTTAAAAGCAATTAAAAAACAATAATTAAAGAAAGAGAAGAAAAAAACTAACCAGAGCTCCAGTGCGCATGCATATGAGTGTGTCCGCGATGCGTTCAACGTGAGGGATACAGGAAGCAGCGCGGAGCACACAGCAGGGCAGCGGAAGCAAGCAAAGCAAAAAAACAATCATCATAATTACTCTTACTTTATACATCGGATCAGATTAGACGTACACATGTCCCTGTGGCTTTGAGTGCTGGCACGCACAGCCCACACACACCCCTTCAGCCCACAGCGGTGTACGCCAGCGCGCATGCGGCGAGCAGCAGCGGGGAACACACCCACGCAGAGCTGCTGAGGCTGCCATCGATTTCGCGAAGACGTGGCTGTTTGAGCTTCGTCTTATTATCTGGGGCTTCAGTAGTCGTAGTGCTTGGTGCCTTTGTCGTAGTGGTCGTAGTGGTTGGTGCCTTTGTCGTAGTGGTCGTAGTGGTTGGCGCCTTTGTCGTAGTGGTCGTAGTGGTTGTATTTGGTGTCTGCAACTCAACGCTGTCCTCTTTACCCTTTGGGGAGGCAGACTCCTCATTTTGTAAACCTTCCTCACCGTTCCTCTCATTTTCCGGTCCCGCATGAGTGTCCGTACCTAAATCCTGACTCACATCGGAATCGTCTTCCTCTTCGGACTGAGAGGACAACGAAATCGAGCTGGTAGGTTCGTCTTCAACAGCATCAGCCGCGCATACGAACGGGCGGCAGCACAGGGCGAGCACCAACAGGGCGCACAGCAGACGGCACGTCGTCATCATCGTGAGTGTGGTCGTTCAGTGGTGTGGAGCTGATCTGCACAGTGAGGGACATGGAAAGCAATAGGGGAGACGAGAGGTGCAGCAGACACACACAGAGGGCAAGCCACATGAGGAGAGGGCAGCAGCCAGGCATGCACCGTACGCCGCACACCACGCACGACACACACTCCAATCCACGGCAGCAGGCACACACACACACAGCCCTGCCGCAGCTCCAACACACAGATGGAAGAGGGAGAAGCAAACAGGAGCGGCACACAAGGCTCCACCGCATGCACATATGGCGAGAGCGGTCCGTCGTGACGGCACTCCTCACGGAGGGTACGCACACACACAAGAGGAGGTGCAGCGCACACAGCTACACAAAAGCAAAGTAACAATAAAAAAGAGAGAGATCCCCGCACACCACGTGGATTGTTGGTCCACGGAAAGTGCAGCCAATATTCACCACAAAATAATTCAGTTACCTTTGGCCTTCGTTCATATTCAGTGCACACCACTTCATGCAGGCCCGGCCACCACCGCAGCAGCAGCAGCAGCACAACCAAAAAAATATGGGCGCAAGGAATGGAATAAAGCAAGCAACCATTTATTTGTGTTTCTGTTTAATGTTGGCCGATGTCCGCATATGTTCTTTTTTTTTGCTTTGCGGAGGGCAAACCTTCATGCCTGGGTCGTGTGTTGGGGATTCCTGCAGGGTGCACAATTTTTCTTTCCTCTTGTTAATGTTGCTTGTGTTGGTGCAGCCAATAATTCGGTTTCTGTTGTTCCCGCTTCTCGCCGTAAAGTGTTGCAATACATGCTTTTGTTTTCCTTTCGTTGCTGTGGCACCTGATTCCTCACCGTTTATTGTGGTGGAAATGAAAATATGTGAGTGGACTCCCACACACCAGAGCGCACCTTCGCTCCTATTTATTGGTGCATGGAAGGGCATGTGTGTTTGGTGGTGTCTCGTCCGTATATTTTGTGGGTGTACATTCCCCTGCAGGCTGAGGGCGGGGTGACGCTCCGTCGCGGTGCACTTCCCTCGCATGCCGCCCACTGTGATTCATCATGCATCACCCTCTCACATATTCCGTGGTGCAACACCGTTGATATTATTGCAGCCGCTGTGATTCCGCGTATTTCACGCATTTGATTGTGCCACAATACATCCGCTCGTGTGGCCGCCGCATCCAAACAGCGGTGCCCAACACCGTGAGCGGCAGTCCACATCCTTGCATGTCCCAACG
>NW_001849571.1:186604-190571 GCF_000209065.1 Trypanosoma cruzi | reverse complement strand
TTGTCGCAAAGCAGTGAAAGGAGTCGGGCAAAATAATGCCGGGTGCATTCACGACACCACACCCACAGCAAAAGCATGCGACGTGAAGTGTGTTTCACTGGTGCTGTGGAATGCCTGCGGACGACGTCACTAGTGGAGGCACACCACCCATGATCAGCGGACAGACAATAATCGGCATGGGAGGCCACAAAAGGCAGCAACGACGCCAGCAGCAGGAGCAGCTCTCTCTCTCTCTCTCTCTCTCTCTCTCTCTCTCTCTCTCTCTCTCTCTGTTGCCTCCGAGAAGTAAATATTCCACCAGCCACAGCCGGCTGTGCCATCGTAACACTCCATGCACGTCGTGGCTGCGTCAACACATCCTGTTCCCTGCAGCGCCTCAAAAGATGCCTCACTCCGTCCACTAAGTGCATCGGTGTGGGCCGTGCCTGGGCTGTTCGTGAGGACCACAACGATGTGAGGGTCACCGAGTCGCAGCACGTTCGCTGTGACGTTGTTGCATGGCACCTGCACACACACGCAGCGCCTGCATCCCTCCCTTTTGTGTCCGCCCTCTGCCGAAGTGGCCACACACACGGGCAGCAGCAAAATCGCTTCACCCTCGACGATCCAAAATCAACACCGACATCCCTCGCGACGCAAACATCTCAGTTGCCAGCACGGGCTTCCTCCTGCTCTGCCATCGACGCTAAAACACGGCACAGTGCACGCACTTATTTTCCTCGTGTGCAGTCAGCCGTTTGTTTCACACATTCTTCGATGGGTTGACGCCCACAAAAGCACGCCACAAAAGGCCACTGTGATCGCACACGCTCTTGCAATGAGCGTCGGTGTGTGCATGGATCCGCTGCTCACACGTGCTGGCAGGCAGCCTGCAGCCGGTGCCCTCGTGCCAGTCCATCGGCTCCAGCATGGAAAAGAGAAAATGGCCTATTCCCGATGCTCTTATTCCCACCGGCAGCACCAACACGCTGGTCGCCAGCCGTCATTCCTCAGCACATCCAGGAATGCCGAAAAGTGACGTGAAGCTGTCAGCCAGCAATGCCACAATCCCGCACACATGTCGGCTCCACCAGAGAAGACACACAAACTACAATAACAACACCCTCCACATTTCATCCGAACATCATTCCGACACACCGCGACACGCCAAACAGAAGTATTCGTCACTCCAATGCACCTCCCCACACAATCAAATACTCCACGCACCACGCATTGCAGCATGTGGATAAGACTGATCCGAAGAACATTTGTTTAGACGGGTGTGAGCTGCTGCAGTGGAAAGTAAACAAAAGAGACGAGCTGCCAAACACCAAAAAGAATGCCGCGACTGGCCGCAATTCAACGGAGCGCAGCCACTCAAAGGAATTCAGTTCTAATGCCCTCAACTTCCTGCCTTCTCCCACAAAAGACCCACAAAATTAACATCAAATGCACTGTTAAATAAAGCCGCCGTGCAACACAAAACAAAGCCGCAGTGCCTCCTGCTGCCATCCGGGCCGTTGTTGTCGCCTTCACGGGAACAGACGCCCATTGGCTATTTAAAACGACGCTGCACACCTGCAACGCATCTCCTGCGCTTTGAGGCGCACGTGCCTCACTGCCACCAGAGACGCCCACGCACCGTCGGTATGCACCACATTGTGAAGGAAAAAAGAATATGCCAGAGTGACAACGAAGCACCCGCTGGCAATCGCGTCACAGGCATCATCACAGGCAGCACCAAAACCGCTGCAGTCAACTGTGGGGTGACGTGCATCAACTGCCGTATGGCTTATTTGGAAGAAAAAACGCGGTGGCTTTACAAGAATACAAGTAGCTGCCACTTCCTCAGCAGGATAAACGATGTGAAAACAAAAAGAAATATTCAGTCATATGCAGTCAAAGCATGCCGCAAATCAAAAAAGCAGAATCGGTGCTCTCAACCACAACACAAGTAAAACAATGAAAAAGCCGAAGCGTGGGAGGACCAGCGCACACACTCATTGCTCCCGTAAAGCAAAACACACACAGGGAGAGAGAGAGAGAGAGAGGTCGCCCACTCAATGCAACGGAAGCAAAAAACAAAAACAGTTACGGTGCTCCGCCCATGCAGCCAGGCAGAACGGCAGCGGTGCGTGTCGTGCAAAAGAGAGCAGCAACGGGCCTGCATGGGTGTGCATGCATATATACAATGGGCACATTATGTGTGTGCTTCGTGGAATGAGGTGAGGGCGAGAGTCCATGCAAGGGGACACACACAGAGAGTGGGTGAAAGACGAGTGTGTGTGCGGGCGGTGCATGGCTCTCTATCACTCTCACGCGGCCACCACCGCAGCAGCAGCCGCACACGCAACAGGAAGAAGAAGCAAAAGAGGGGAGGTGGTGTGGGAGACCGCGGTGCTGCTGTCGCCGGTGGTTGTTTTTTTTGTTGTGTTAGTGGAGATGTTTATGGCTGTTGCGGATACCTCACTCTTGGCTGCTGCAGTGTCAGTGCTTTCTGGTGCGTTTTTGGGTTTTCTTGCTGCTTCCTTCTGATCCACTTCTTCTGTGAATGTATTGTTGCCATTGTTGTTGAGGCTACGCGCATCATGATTGTTCGGGGTTGTGGTTGTGGCAGCGTCTGACTCTCCCGCTGGAGGAGCCGCGGTGCTGCCGTCACTTTCGCCATCCTTCGCCGTATCTCTACTTTGGCGTTTTTCAGTTTCTGCGGCATCTGGTAGTTGAACATTCTCAGTAGTATTGTTTCCAGTGGGTTTTTCCTCCTGAATTGAAGAAGTTCCATTTGAAGACAGAGTAGCTGCTGCTTCTTGACTGCCAGTTGATGTACTCTGCATTGTAGTGGCTGTGGATGCAGGAACTTCGTTACTTCCTTTGGGCGCATCAGGTAAATTCGCGGATGCACCCGTGTTCTTGCTCACTGTGATCTCTTTTACTGAATTTAATACTTCGTGCTGAGTTGTGGTTTCTGGTGCTGGTGATTGTGATAATTCCGGTGGAGCATTTCCACCTTCTTGTAATTTTGTATTTGTATCAGTTGATAATTCTTCTGTTTGAGAAGCTTCTGAATCTTCTTTAACCGTTATTTGCTTTCCCGAAGAGAGTAAATCATCGGCACTCGACGTGGCGACGTCGTTGTCATTTTGAGCCCTTTTTGTTGGAACAGAACTGTAGTGTTGCGGTCCGTTTTTGAGTGCATCTGCTGCCTTTGCGTTGTGTGTCTGGGCTTTTTCACTTTGAATTCTTTCTGGCACCGTATCTTCTTTTGAGATTTTCTCAACTGTAGTGGATGAAGTACTGCCTGTGCGTCCTGTTTCACCACCATTGCGGGATGAGGAAGCAACGCCAGGAGAAAAAGACCCCAAAGATCCATTACCACCAACAGGAGAGCCACCATAGCTCTCAACGGATGGTAGTTGCGGATTTTGTTGTTGTTGTACTTGTTGCGTTGCTTGGGCTGGTTGATGTTCTTTCCGTCGCATATCTTGTAGTTCTTGTGATTCGTTTACTTCTTCGACTTGGTCTTTATTTTCTTCTTGAGAACCCCCAAATTCATTTCTTCTTGGAGATTCTTCGTCGTCATCCTTCTTTTCAAGAAGACCATCACCAACTGCGGTTTTAACACCAGCATTCTCTTTTTTTACGCCTAAGGAATTTCCCTCACTTCCATCTTGCGCAGCGGACGGCCCACCTACTGCGTCTCCCTCGTCGGACTTAAATGTTTGATTTTGCGCTCCGGGAGTGCCCGGTTCCAGGTTTGTATGGGTATTCGAAATTGAAGAATTGACCGCCGGACCTTGCCCCTGTGATTGCGTGAGCGGTGGACTGGGGCCACCTTTTCCCGCGACAGGTTTCGCCGTCACGGACGGGCAGCAGCACAGGGCGAGCACCAACAGGGCGCACAGCAGACGGCACGTCGTCATCATCGTGAATGTGGTCGTTCGGTGGTGGGAGCTGATCTGCACAGTGAGGGACATGGAGAGACAGGGGA
>NW_001849571.1:174556-186504 GCF_000209065.1 Trypanosoma cruzi | reverse complement strand
CTCACGGAGGGCACGCACACACACATGAGGAGGTGCAGCGCACACAGCAACACAAAAGCAAAGTAACAGTAAAAAGAAGATCTCCGCACACCACGTGAATTGTTGGTCCACGGGAAATGCAGCCAATATTCATCACAAAGCAAATTGTCATTTTTCTGTTGTTGGATGCTGTTATAATAACGAGTGAGTAGCGCAAGGGCCGTCCGTACAAAAGTGGCAAGTATTCCTTCGCAAACGGGCCGTCGTGCGGGCTGGGGCAGTCCCAAACAGTCGCAGTCCATATTCCCAACGACGGAGACATTCCCGCAGTGGATGAGGCAGAGTCTCCCGTGGTCCGTCGGGGGATCAGCAGCCCGTGGCGTCCGTGATGAGGCGGTGGCGGAAGCCCCTGGTCCATCTCGAGTACCCGCGTTTGTGCTTCCTGCGTGTGTTGCCTGACGGCATGATTGGCGACTTCGGTGGCAACCTGCGCGCGAGGCGCCTGTTAGGAATACGGTGGCGCCATTTTGGCATCCGCATGTGAGGCCCTCTCCAACTATCGGAACGCCAGGCCGAGCACGTCGAGCATGTACCCTCATACTGTGGACGGAAGAGCGCACTCTGACAAGGATTCGGCAGGAGGACGTCAATCCGCCGCTCGCTGGTCGGCAAGGAGTTGCGGCGCTCACGTCGGGAAGAGGCTCCGGCGGAGGCGGGCCGTTCTCCTCAGTGCGAGAGAGAGGCACCACCGACACAGAGTGCCACTAGTGATCTGCATGGCGTGCGCAGGCCTGACGAAGAGTGGGCAGGAGTCGCACCGCGCCTGTGCGCCGTGCCGCCACTCGGGGCACGATTTCAGTGTCGACATCAGGAATGGGGTCCTTGCCACACCGACAAGCGCCTGTCATGCGGTGTGCGCGGCTTCCTTTTCCTCCTGGACACCCTTCCAGTTCCGTCGCTTCACTGCAGTGAGGAAGCCCACGTGCCAGGCATTGACGCAGTCCTGCGGGAGAGATCGTGCCATGACGGCATCGGCGTCCGCTGTCACGCTGCGTGGGATTCCGCAGTGTCATGGGGAAAATGTGGAGCCAGCTGCGCGGCCTCAATCCACCAGTGAAAGCGGCACGGCACGAATCTCCTCGCTGACATCGTCGTGCACCGCCAGAGGGCCAAGGCATAGTGCCTCCATCACCGACAGGGCATCTGTGGCGAAAGGAACTCGTGTGGGCGATTGGGACGCTGCTGCTGCCAGGCGGGGAACTGAAAACTGTCTGTGGCAATGCTCAGTGGCAGGACACTCCGCTCGGCAGGATCATGCAAGGCTGCCAGCAGCTGTGCGGTGAGGCCCCACAGGGAGCTCCGCTGTCCGGGGAGTCGAGTGGCAGCGCGGCGGATCCACATACATGGCCCCAGAGAGGCGCAGGCCGCTTCAACGGCCGATCGTCTGACACCGTCCAGGGCGTCCCTGGCGTGCCGTGGCTGGAAGACGCCCACCTCGTTGCGGCTCACAGTGCCCCAGACAACAATGCGGTGCTCAGCATGAGGGGCGCGGATGTGGTCCGGGGAGATCCCCATGTGGTGACAGACGCGTCGCAGTCCGTTGAGGACGGCATCTCGCGGCAGAGAAATGGTCGTCGCTGCCTTCCCAAGTATTGGCAAAGGTGCGGTTTCCAAGCGGATTGCGCCACGCACGTCCTCAATATACCGGAGACGCGTGAGGCGTTCGTGCTGTGTGGGTGCGCGAAACCCAATGATCCTCCGCAGCGGTGCTGAACTGGCGGCCGGGTGGACAGAAGTATCCTTCGTTGATGCGCGTGGGCCGAGCGATGCTGTGCAGCTGTCGCCGTGCCGCACTTCCAGGCTGTGGAGGTGAGTGGGAGCTGGACACGGTGCGACTGCCTCGCCGCCGTGGTGCAAAACAGTGTGGACGCATCCAGCCAGCCAGAAGGGATCGCATGATGTGATGGAACGCACCAGCTACTGCGCCCAGCCGCGGCTGACGGCGGCGTGGCACGGTCTGCCCTGCAGTGGGAGTGAAGTGCAAAACGAAATTGAGTTGTCGATCAATCGCATTTCCGAGCAGAAGCACCAGGTGCGACTTGACGCGTGGGTTCCCACCGCCCAGACGATGGTCGGCAGCGTCCTCGTCAGAATTTCTGTTTGAAGCGATGCAGAACAGAGCGGCCCCGCTCCCGTCCGCTTCAATCTTCAGGCTGTGCTCGGCAGACCATGTGGCCACAGCGGACAAGGCAGTCGACATTGCCGCAGCACATTCACGGCCGTCCGCACCCAACGCAACAAGCGTGCGGTCGTCAGCGTGCACGAACGCCAACGCCAAGTAAATGCTGTCCAGGCGGCGCGGCAGACCATCCACGTGGCGGTGGAAAAGCTGCGGCCCCACGACGCTGCATTGAGCTGCCCAGGCTGAGGCGAGCTGCTGTCGGGAATATTGCTCGCGAGCACTCATCCCAACGCGGCAGCCTCGCAGGTGATTGCGCTACCAGCGTTGGGTGCGACGGCACAGACGCGGAAGCCCGCCGAGCACGGCCAGCACTCGCCCATCGTCAACGGTGTCGAACGCAGTCGAGAGACCGATCGGGACTGCGAGAGAGCGGCGACGGCAACTGTGCAGCGCGGGATGCCATCACTGCGACGCTCACACTCCACGGCAATGCGCTCGCTCAGCTCTCGTGCCGTTTTGTCACTCACAGGCGTCACCACGTCCGAGGCCGTGCGTCGTGGCGTGGATCCAGGCTGTCGTCGGTGGTGTGCCAGCAGTGCTGACAGGCGGCGGTGGAACAGTCATTCGCTCAGCCCTAGCAGGACAGAGAGCAACGGAAGGACCGACAACTCTCTCCGAGCGGCATGTGTCCTTTTGTGTCTGTGGATGGGAGTGGTGTCTTCCATTTCCCAGGAACTTCGCAGGCTGCCGTCCGCGAGGGAGGTGTTGATCATCGTTCTGTGCGAGCAGCGGGCGGCGGTTGCAAGATGGCGCAGAAACTCATTCATTGCGCCGCCGGGGACAGGGACCACGCCAGGCAAACAATCGCGGATGGCCGAGGCAAGCGCACACGGCGTGAAGGGCCAATTCATATCCCAGTAACCAGGGGGCACGCGAGCACAAAGTGTGACAACAGCGGAGATCGCAGCACATGCAACACGGACAGTGTGACGGAGGAGCGGGTTGCCATCCGCCGCCGAATTACATCGGCGCTCACCAGCGCTATACATTCCGTTCGCGTGCCGTATGCGACGCGCAACGACAAAGGCTACTGCGAAGCGATGTCATCGAGCAGAACCCAGGCCCCATAGCAGTACTCCAGATGAACGTTTCTTGCCTCACACCGTCAAAACTCGCAACATTAATGGCGCAAGGAGCAGACATAATAGCCATCCAGGAGACTTGGAAGTCGTCAGAGCAGATCGCCAGCATGCACACTGGAGATTACGTGCTCTATGCACAGTCGCGCATCGGCAAGGGAGGCGGTGTGGCGGTGCTGGTGCGGAAAACTCTCCGCTCCAACCGTATACCTCTCACCATCCCTCAGCATGACACCAGCCTTGAAGTGGTGGTGGTCCAGGTTGCTCTGGACCAGAACCGTGATTTTATCGTAGCGAGTGCCTATATGAGACCACCACCGCAAGTAACGCAATCCTTTAGGCGGTTAGTAAACTGCCTTCCAGCCTCGTCGCCGCTCCTGCTGTGTGGGGATTTCAACATGCATCACCCACAGTGGGAGCCATTCTTGGAGTCTTCTCCAAGCGAGGTTGCTGCAGAATTTTTAGAACTGTGCACGGATGCGGGACTCACCTTGGTTAACACCCCTGGTGAGATCACGTATGCTCGTGGCACAAGAGAACGATCCTGTATCGATCTGACATGGTCAAAGCATTTTACTGTGTCAGATTGGTCAGCTTCTGTGTCGCCGCTTAGTGATCATTACATGCTAACATTTACGCTGCATCAGGCATTTAAGGATACCATACCTTCGGCACCCCCTTCGGCACCTAAGACATTCTACAGTTGGGGGAAGTGCAAATGGGATTTATTTGTCAAGGAATTCGACGCACAACTTCCGGCATATGACTATAAAAAGCAGTCCACCGGCATTAAAGCTTTCACGAGAGCGCTTGTTACTTCGTATCGACGACACTGCCCCCGCGGCATGCACAAGGATGGTCCCAGGCTTTGGGACGACACTCTCATGGAGGCAGAGCGGATTGCTACCGACAGAAAGGCCCGCTATCTACAGTTACCGACGCCCGACCGTGAGGCAGAAATGCAACGGACAAGGAGTCAATTCTTCCTCCCACTCCGAGAGCGCTTGCGCAACACGTATCTACGTCGCATCAGCAAGTTAAATCCAGGCGAACCACTTGCATGGAAATACATTTCCGGACGAAAAAAGGGCATCACTTCCACCTCCTACATCATTGTTGTTGGGAGATGGTCAACACACTTACAAAACAGCAAGGAGAGCAGCGAATGCTTTCAATCGCGTCTTTTTTCCACTTCACCCCTCTCACAAGGCAGTTGGGTTTTCCAAAGGCATCAAAAGACAGAACCCATCTTTGAACATTACTTCTTCTTCTCTTTTTGGGCAGCAGAACAACAACGAGTCTGCCGCTACATCTAATTCAGTTTTTTCACTCTCATCTAGTTCAGAGCCACAGGATAAAAACGAATCTGCCACCACATCTGGTTTAGTTGCTCATCTTCACCCCCCTCTTGATGCACCTTTTAATCGTACGGAACTGCTTGCTGCGCTACGTAATACGCCGTATGGCAAGGCCCCCGGACCGGATGAAGTCTACAGTGAGGCGCTACGACATATTTCGTCAAAGGGTCTTCGATTCCTTCTTCGTCGCATTAACCACAGCTGGACGACCGGTACGATCCCGGCTGAGTGGAGACGCGCTACCATCGTCCCACTCTTAAAACCCGGTAAGTCGCCGGAACTGCTTGAGTCATATCGACCCATCAGCCTTACTTCCATTCTGAGTAAGGTTGCTGAGAAAATGGTACTGAAGAGATTGCTTTGGGTGTGGACGCCGCACCCCCACCAGTATGCATATCGTAGTATGCGTACCACGACGATGCAGCTGGCACACCTGATACACGAAGTGGAGCATAATAGAAATCATTATTTCCAAGTGAACCTTCCCAAGAAGAGCGGTATTGGTAATCAAGTCCACTACAGACCCCATCGGACTCTGCTGGTGTTGGTTGATTTCAGCAAGGCCTTTGACTCCATAGATCATCGAGTCCTCAGTCGCTTGCTGGCTAATATTCCGGGGGTGAATTGTAGAAGGTGGCTTAGAAACTTTCTATGTGGTCGCTACGCGAAGACACGAGTTGGTAACAGAAACAGCGATCGGCGTCCCATGCTGCGAGGAGCTCCTCAGGGGTCCGTGCTGGGACCATATTTGTTCTCCCTTTACGTACACCCACTTCTCAATCTGCTGAACAGCTTTGCGGGTGTCACAGCAGACATGTATGCGGACGACCTCTCTATTATCGTTAAGGGGCAGTCCCGGGAAGACGCCATTCCCACGGCCGGCATGGTTCTTGAAAAACTGCATGCGTGGAGTCAGGAAAATGGCCTGGCCATCAACCCGTCAAAGTGTGAAGCCGCTTGGTTCACACTCTCCACGCACACGGAGTCAGATTATGATCGTGAAGGAAAGTGGCCCCTGGTAGTGGCTGGATGTGAAATCCCAGTCATGACCATGGGGGCATCGCGAACTAAGAAACTTCTTGGCATGGATCTCGATCCACGACTGACGCTAAATGTGGCGGCCTCCAAGCAACGCGCTGCCACTTCGCAACGGATATCGCAGCTACGCCGCATAGCGCATAAAGAGGCGGGACCATCCCCACATGACCCACGCACGTTCGTCATTGGATACGGTGCTTCCAAATTACGATATGGCAGTGAGCTCATATGGGCAGTAGCGACGGATTCAGCGAAAAATGAAATGCAGAAGACGTACGCAACCCTAGCATGCATTGTCAGCGGAGTTCCGAGCACTGTCGACCCGGAATCCGCGCTTCTAGAGGCTAATATGCCGCCGCTCCATGTCCTCTGCCTGCGCGCGCGGCTCTCCATATTTGAGAACACACGCGCTTGCCAGACGGACTGGATGCGGAGACCTCCGCCTGAGCCACCGCCTCGCGCAGGTTTCCGCATCTCGCCATTATCTCGGGACGAGCTATAAGCCTTCGTAGACGCATACACAAAGGACTATGGCATCACTCAGAGCTCACCACGCGAAGAGCGGTTCTTTCGCAGCCCCATTCCCCCCTCGTTTGCGGCCTCCGCACACCGGGTCACCATTGGCGTGGAACTTCCGATAGACCCCTCAATAACTGACGAGGAAGAGCTGATACGGGAAAAGCGCAGAGTCAGCGAGGAGGCTCTAGCGCTGCACAGCCATCGTTCGTGGATACTCGCGACGGATGGCGGTGTAGACGTTCCCAAGTCAGCCGGGGTTGGAATCCTGCTTTCATCCCTCAATTCATCGGAGATAATAGAAAAGGCCAGTATAAACTGCGGTGCACGCCCATGCAGCTACAGGACGGAATCCCGTGCGCTGCTTCTAGCCCTGGAAAGGCTGATTATCCCTCGTATCCAGCAGAGGCGTAAAACCCTGCTTGTGGTTACAGACAGTCAGTCTCTTCTTGCGGCTTTAAATAAGGGCCCGCTCAGTCAAACAGACTGGACGGAGGGTCGGATCTGGCAGCGTCTCTTGACACTGACGTGTGCTGGCTGGTCTGTGCACCTGCAGTTTTGTTACGGACATTGCGGAGTACATGCTAACGAGCTTGCCGATCAGTATGCGACGCAGACTATGGAGACCGGGCAATACACGGAGCAAGGAATTGCACCTTTATGGCACACGGATCTGCTGACATGTTTTGCTACCCAGCTCACCAACAAGTGGCGTAGTACGATTCGTCAAGACACTCATCGCTACTTGCTTTGCGGCACAAGGCCATCAGATCTCAGCGGCAAGGACCTGATCACTCAGGAAGTTCTTCACCGTCAAGAACTGGTTCACCTCGCAAGGGCAAGGTGCGGCGAATCTGAGCTCTGGGGTCGACTATACTGGGCTGTGAGAGATTGCACGAACCAATGCCGTTTCTGCAACATCTCACCGGAACAGTCTGCATATATGCGCTCCAACAACGATCCAACTGCACCGGGGACGGACACCGTTCCCCCGTCGGCAAGGGATGAAGACGTCTCTCCAGTAAGGAGACGGACCGTCACACGCCGTCGGAAGGAGAAATGTCCGTACTGTGATTCTATATTGACGGGATTCTCGAATCTCGTCAGTCACTGTCGGTCATTTCATCCGGAACACCGCCCACCGCTTCCTGAGCTCAAATGCGATTTCTGTGATATGGTTTTCCCCACACGTAGAAGCACCGCACAGCACAGAAGTCGCTGCGCATACAACCCAGACGCCACACGGCATCTAAACAGAAGTGCCAGGAGGCGATCTCTGCTGCCGCAGGATCAGCCAGCTTCCACAAGCACGCCAATTGGCCCGCAGGAAACCTTGCACCATCTGCTTCTAGAATGTCCAGGCACCTTGGCTGTGCGCCAACGGCTGGGCATTGAGCAGGACCTTCGCCTCGGAAAATTCTCTCAATGGCAGTTGCTTCATAGCAGGAAACTCATTTTTTCGTTGCTCGACCACCTCTTCGGCACTCAGATGGCGTTGCATATCTAGACGCGCTGGTAAGAGTAGAAAAAAAAAAAACAACTGGCAGAGATGTGATGTCGACATTCCCAATAATGTGAGCGAAGAGGGACGTGAGATTCGGTGTTCTGTGAGGAAGAGGTGCGCCAGTACAAAATGTCAATATCGTACAGAGACTTTGGAAGAGACGAAGCTCTCCGAAGTGCGCAAAAAAAAAATAATAATAATAGGAACATAGATTAGGAAATTGAAAGTGAACGAGAGAGTTTGATTTGTGGTAAGAAATATTGTGAGATTTATGTATTTTTGGATGCTTGTGTCTGAGCATGCGGTGCGGGTGCACCAGCCCCATGTGGCGGCATCGCACACAAATGCCCAAAATGTCCAACGGTATCGAACTTAACAGTGACCGAACAACAAATTAGGGAGGGAGGGAAAAGGGTTGTTTGGCTTCTGGTGAAAAACATTGGGTGATTTTCATATGGTATGTTGATTGTGTGTGCACAAGAGGCATAATTGGAGAATTGCCTCGGTATGAGGGAATCATTGTGTTTGGCGGTGTCACGGTGTTACTGCATTGTCCATTTTCTTCTATTGTGCTCTAAGGCCCATCACTAACAGAAGCATTTTTAAAGGATGGACGAAGAATGGGTTCTATTGAGGGAATGGTGTGCTACGTGTGGCTGCATGGGGTGAGTGCCGCGTCATGGCTGGATGAGGGCCCGCTTCCGCGTGTGGCTCTTTGGGCGATTGCTTGCTCGGCGTGCGTTGTCTGTTGGCTGCGGGGCTGTGGCCGTATCCCGTTGGTCGTGGGACTGAACTGGAGGCGATGGTGGCGGTGGGTCACTTCTTCTCCTTGTCCATTGGTGTGTGGCTGCTGGCGGTGTGTGTGTGTGTGTGTGTGAGGGCTGGTGTGGAGTCGCCGGCCAGTATGGGGGCCTTGGCGGTGCTTTTCCTGAGACTGGTGTTTGTTCCCTCCGTGTGTTTGTGCTGCTTCTTGCTTTTCTCCTGTCGTCTTCTCCTCCTTTGTTACTGCGGGGAGTGGCCGCATGCTCACGGGCCATGTTGATCGTGAGTGCGTCTTGACGACATCCATCCATTTCTCTCTGCCTGTCATTCCCTGTTGGGTGTGGCGTGTCGCACCGCGTGAGGGCTGGCCCGCACACACCGACGGCCCGCCGTGACTTGCCGTGTTGCTGCTCTTTTCCGTGTGCGATGGTTCTCCGTGCTGTCCCTTACGGATTGTCTTGTGTCCCGCTCTCCGCGTGGGTGCTCTGCTCCAACCCCCGGTCGCGTGTCTGATGCATTGCCGCTGTTGCGGCTGTACTCTCCACTTCTTGAACACATACACGTTAGGAAAGAAGGAAAACAAGCGCTAATCGCTACTGTGGAATTCGAGGGCTCTGAAAGGATCAACAGCACACACACCGCCCACACACACATATTTATATTTATATGCTCTCACGTGTTGCTGCATTCAAGGCACCCCGCACACACAACCGTCGCCGCGGGACCGGATCCAGCGGAAGGAGGAGGGAAGGAAGAGAGAGTGAGCCGCAGAGGCCCAACATGTCCCGACGTGTGTTTACTTCTGCGGTGTTGCTACTCCTCGTCGTGATGATGTGCTGTAGGATTGTAGCTGCAGCCGCTGCGGAGGGTAAGTCCGGGGATGTGCGGCTGCCTCAATGGGTCGATATTTTTTTGCCGAAGAAGACGCAGGTGCTGGCAAAAAAAGGGTTTGAAGGTGGAGTGATGGATTCGTTTACTTCACCCTCTCTCGTCAGTGCTGGTCGAGTGATGGCTGTGCTTGCTGAGGGTTCCATGCCACATGTTTTTTCCGGTGGTAAAAAATACAGGTTGTTAAATCTGATGTTGTTGCGGTGTACCTCAATTCTTCGTGGGGTTTGTTGTCTCTTGCCGCTGAGGTCGATAATGGCACATTGAGGGTGCACACCGTGCTTGGTACAACGGATGAAATGGGAAGTGTGAGTACTGTGTCCAGTCCCAAAAGCGTTTCGCGGGGCAATAAGGTGTTTCTAATTGCGGGAAGCCAAAAACTGCACTGTAAGAACGCGAAGGAGAGTGTGCCGGGTGACTTGGATATTCAACTGGTTGTGGGAGAGGCGACGCAGTCCCCGGACGGCAAGCAGAGTGGAATGATCAAATGGGGTGATCCAAAACCGCTGTTAAAAAAGGAAGCCCTACATACTGAGGATAAAGGCAATTATTTTTTCCCCGGTGCTGGCTCTGGTGTTCTGATGGAGAATGGCATGCTTGTGTTTCCTGTGGGGGGGAGTAAAGATGATAAATCTGTCTCCATGATCGTCTATTCGACGGACGACGGCAGTACCTGGGCGCTCTCTGAGGGCACTTCTTATCCAAAATGCGGTTCACCCCGCATCACCGAGTGTGAGGGATCACTTCCCATGAGTGTTGATTGCGAGAATGGCCAGAGGGTGTTCGAGTCGCGTGACATGGGGAAAACGTGGACTAAGGCTGTCAGAACACTCCCGGGCATTTGGGTCAACGCACCATCAGGATTCCGTTGGGACGAAAGCTTGCATGTGGGAACTTTCGTCACCGCGAGCATTGAGAAAAAGAAGGTCATGCTGTACATTCAGAGAGGGTACGCCTTGGGGGAGAAAAGGGACAAGGCGCTCTACCTTTGGGTCACGGACAAGAACCGCACGTTTTATGTTGGGCCGATTTTTGTCGACAGTGCTGAGAAAAAGACGATTGCCAACACCCTGCTGTACTTGGATGATGCGTTGCACCTTTTACAGGAGAGGGCCAATGAAAAAGGCAGTGCCATCCCACTTGCCCGCCAGACGGAGGAGCTGAAGACGATCAACTCCGTCCTCAGCACTTGGGCGCGGCTGGACGCCTCCTTTTCCAAGTCGTCCACACCCACGGCAGTTCTGGTTGGATTCCTGCCCGACGCATCGTCCGGCGATGTCACGTGGATCGACGATTACCGTTGCGTGAATGCAAAGGTCATGAATGCGGTGAAGGTCCATGACGGGTTCAAATTCACGGGGTTTGGGTCCGGGACAACATGGCCCGTGAACGGCCGGGAGAGCAATGGGCTGCACAAGTTTGTAAATTGCGATTTCACTCTTGTGGCGACGGTGATCGTCCACGAGGTTCCAAAGAAGAGTAATTTTTTTCTGGGTGCGGGTCTGGGGGACGGTCACGGCGCGAAGATCATTGGGCTGTCGTACAGCATGAATAAAAGGTGGGAGACGGCGTATGACGGGACAAAAAAGGCACAGGACACCACTGGGGAGCCGGGGAAAGAATACCAGGTGGCGCTCATGCTTCAGGACGGCAACGAGGGCCCCGTGTACGTGGATGGTGTGATTGTGGGGAGCCCAGAGACGATACCAACAGTTGGGGCGCGGGAGCTGAAGTCTCATTCCTCTAAATTGGGGAGGCGAGGGGGACATCAACAGCAGCGTGACGGTGACGAGCGTCTTTCTGTACAACCGCCCACTGAGTGTCGGTGAACCAAAAATGGTCAAGAAGAGCGACGATAAAAAAGGAAACGATGGCGGCAAAAAAGGAAAAGATGACGGCTCCATGCGTGGGGGCGTGTCGCAGTTGCTGCTGCTGGGGCTTGGGTTTTGCGCCTTTGTGGCCCTTTACTGAGAAATCGCGGTGAGGACTTCCTGCTTCCAGCGGGATCATATGCGTCTGTCCACGCACTCTTTTAAGTAATTGCCACTTTCTGTGGATGCACCGTTCATTTTATCTGGTTTTAATTTTATTTTACATCCCCTTCGCTGCGCAGAGCTCTTCCTCCATGCGGAAGCATGCTCCCCCCGAGGCCATCATCGTGTGGTTTTTGTTTGTTTGTTTTTTTATTTCCCCCCGTCTTTTGGTCCTCCGACAACGGCGGGATCTACTCGGTGTTCTTGTTTTTTGTTTGTTTGTTTAATCAGAGGCGCTCTCGCCTTTGTGTGCCACGCCGACGGCGCCGGCTAATAAAAGAGAGAATGGAATGGGGGCACGGAACTGCGCCGAGTGTCCCAGTGGAATATAAATAATGTGTGGGCACCGGGGGTTTAAACGAATGGAAGGATTGTAAATTATTTATTTATTTCTTATCTGCAGACGAGACATGCGCACCGATCTGGAGGCCACGCGCCAACGTGCAGCTTTTTGTTTTTGAGTGAATGTGTAATGGAAGACGGATTTATCTTTTTTTTTTTTTACTTTCCAGCATGTGTCCCGCGGCTTGCCGCAGCGTGGGCAGCCGT
>NW_001849571.1:149176-174456 GCF_000209065.1 Trypanosoma cruzi | reverse complement strand
GTTTGTGTTTTTCTGACGCCCGCTGTGGTTGTGTGCCCTCAGATGCTTTTTTTTTTTTTCGTGACCGTAGGCACACACACAATGACACCCACACGATATATGCATTAGTATGGTTAGATGTTTCTCTCGCACTCGGTGCTGGCGGTTGCGTGTGGCTGCCGATCCCCCGTTGTTTTTTTGATGGAGGAGGCGCGTGACGGCGTCGGCGGAGTTGCGTTCCAGTGGGAGAAGGAAGGCACCGACCGCTGCTGACGGTGACGGTCTTTGCTGCAGGCGATCTGGCGGGAAGATGTCACCGGTGGCACAGTTAACCGAGATGGACGTGTGCCGCACTGCATCTCCCACCCCTCTCTTCATCCCCTCCGTCCACCGCAGTCACACGCCACACGCACCGCAAGGCAGCGCCGCGACCACCATCTGGATGTCTGTGAGCCAATCGGAATGCAAAGTCGGTGGGAACCCTTGTTTCCCGTGTTTGAGTGCTGCCGCCGTGCTTCTTTATGTTTTCTTTGTTGTGTGGGCCGTGCGCGCCTGGTGCCGCTGATTGCTGTGCAATGCCGAATCGCGTGAACAAGAAACGACGCTTTGACTGCTGGCGACCGGCGAACTCTCCACTCCACTTACGCACCACCAACGCCAACGCCTTTCGGACGCGCTTGATGGCTGGCGGTTGTAACGCTGCCACATGTTCTGCCTCGGCTCTTGTGTGTCGTGCACGGCACCGGGACCGCCCTGTGATGCAGCCATTCGGCAACAGGAGCGGTGCCAGTCGTCATGTTTCTTTTTGCCGGGATTCCGCCACTCGGCACGGTGGCTGTACGGGGCTGTGTGGGTGGTGGGAGGGCGATTGTTTCACTGACTTGATTGCGTCTGCGCTGCTTCGTGCCGGCGGCTGTACTGTGATGTTTATTGTGTATGACCGGATGCCTCTGCGTGCCACTGTGCTTGGTTACTGTTGTTGCTGCCTTTTATTCTTATTTTGAGCGTGCAGTTAGAGATACTTTTGCTTGACCAGCACAATTATCGTTTCAAGGTGTTAGGGATTACTTGCAGTATTAGGATAATCAGTGTTGGGCTAAAGATCTGGCGGAATTGTGCTTTTGGATTCGCCATCTGTAGAAAGGGATTTGCTGGGCAGGTGTTACGGTCGACGGGACGAGTGCGACACACCACGACGGCTCTGTTGACACTTGTATGGGTCATTGGATGTTGTCTGCGGTGGGTGCGTGTCCGCGCGGCCGACACCGTGTGCGGCGCAGGGCCATTGCGGTTGTACGTGTGGCGCTGCTCGTTGTGTTGGCGTTGGTTGCTGCTGCGCATGCGGTGGTGTTGCGACTGCGGGGCGGCACGGTGGACAGAGCCATCACGGTTGGCCGCGCCGTGGACACGGTGCTGATGGACGGCGTGTACATCACGAACGGCGTGGCTGTGGTGTTCGACGTTGCGGCGATGCTTCCCGGCGCGCTGCGCATTGAACTGAGGAACTGCGTGTGCGACGGCGGTGCGAGGGCGTACGTGGCGATCGTGCTCCTGCTGCTGACCACTGTGCTGCTTGCGGTCACTGTGTACAGCGTCGTTTTATGGTATGCGGAGGACCGCCACTGGCAGGAGCTGCGCGAGCCACGGCGTGGAGGGCTGGAGGCGCTGCTGCGCGATGACGAGGAGACGCAGAAGCCTCACGACATGACGTCATCGTCGTACGCCTCAGGCACCACCGGCGCGTCGTCGTACCGACCACCCGCACAGCAGGAGCTCATGGCCGGTGACACCCGCTCGGACGCACTGAGCCTGTTCGACCGTGCATCCAGTGCGAGCTGCAGCGTTAATTGTGCCCCTCTGGACAGGTAAGGATGGCTTGCTTGGCGAAAAATGTAGCGCGGTTTCTCCTTTTGGGGGTGTAAAGGCTCCGCCACTCAACAGCACCGTTGCGCGGCGAGAAGACACAAAGCCCTTGCAGGTACGGCATAACGAGGACGCTACTGCTAGGCATCTCATTTCTTTTAATTATTCATAGATTGATTGGGTGATTGATTTGTTGCTTTTATTTTATTTTATCGATTATCGACGACAACGGATTATCGAGTTATCACGCTAGCCCGGGGCGGATGCGTGACGGGCGTGTGTGCGTGTGTTTTATGGCCCTCGCTGCCGCACCGAGTATGGGGGCTTTTGCTCTCTCTCTTTCTTATCTGTGCTTAGTGATGAGGACGTGCTCGACTGTGGTACGACGAATTACCGACATCCCCGCTTTGGGCCAGTTATATGAGGAGCGCGAACGAGGTGGCTCGATAAATGTGTGTGCCGCCAACGTGGGAGCAGAGAATGTCCCTAGCGGGGCAATTAACAACCTTTTGCCGCACGCACAAACAGCCGATGAACGAGGAGAGCTTCGCGGCCTTTTGATGGCAACATTAGATGTGGCGCCATGGACTCGACTGCAGTACGCCAGGATGCTGCGGTCCATGTCGGAAATGAATCGAACCCCGCTGGGCATGATGATTCTGGGGTTACAAAAAATTGCGGCGCGATCGGGACAAAACAGGCGCGCCCCTTAACAAAGGAAGGGTTGAATTTATCCGCAGCCGGACCGATTGGAGGGAACGTGTTGTTTTTCGACTTGCGTGGATGACGACGAGCTGTTGGCCCGAGATTGCGGCCTTAACTCCCAAAAATTTTACACTGGAGCCGGACGGGACCTTAATTTTGGATTGGTCCGTGGCACCGAAGACGGCGAAAGCGGATCCCCACCGCGCCTCGCGGTTCGTGAGGATACGAGGGCAGGATGCGTTCGACACTATAAAGCCATGCAGGACACTTCAAGAAAACGAAAATCTCACGAATATTACGGCTGCCCACGTGGGGCGAGCTCTGGCTCCTTGGGATGCCACGGCGCATTCCATAAAACGCGGTGCGTTGAGGCACGCTGCTCAAATTGTGGAGTCGCACAATTTGGACCCACACGTGATCTCGCAGTTGGCGAAGCACGTCGACCCGTTCGACCTTCCCCAGAGCACAGTTTGATATTTGAGGAGGTACACCACAATGCTGACCCAGGTGTCGTCGCTGGCCGCATTGATGTGAAGGGAGAGACCGCGGAAGGGCAGTAACCCTGGTTGAGAGCAGAGGAGCATTTTTCCACTATTTTCATCATCATGCTGCTACAATGAAGAGACGCGCGACAAGGACGCGTCTGACCACTCCACAAGATGAACGAACCGTCCCGTTACAGCAGCGAGCCAACGTGCCCGTATTGAATACCAAAGTGGATCATGAGTCGGTTGAACCCGACTACCTTGGAGAGGCTCATGCAAGTTTGCGGACTCGTCGGGCGGTCCCCTTTCCCTCCGTCTTCCTCCGGTAAGGCGCGCGAAGGCTCACGGAGGATTCCAACCGCTGACGCGCGTTTGTTACGAAAGGCGGGAATAATCGAGGACGCTTCGTCCACAATAACAGGCGGATGGATAATACCTCTTTCGGTTGTGGAGGAGAAAACCACCGGTTTACGACGACGATGGATCGCGTGGCCACGCGACAAGAACAGCGACGACCCTTATGAGGCTCATGTTCCTCTTTTACACATTTCCCATTATTTGCCGCCTGTGATGGCTGAGGCCGCTTCCTTCCTGGAATTAAAGGCATCCTTTTTCAAGTCTCTTTACCGCGGGAGACCCGGCATCTCTTTTGATGCCGCGTGGAGGACGGCACGCTGGTGGAGCCCACACGGCCCCCAATGGGATGCAAGGCCAGCCCAGAAATCCTCCAGATCATTATTACTTCGGCAATTGCGGTGGTGACGACGGTGGTTCACCGCCTCTGGGCTGCACCTCCATTGGTGCGCGACGACGTTTGGATCGGTAATATACGCATTGCAGGGTCGAAAAGCGATGCGACATTGTGGGAGGCCCAAGCGCTTCGTAATGCGGACGGCCGTCGCGCCACGATAGGGGAGGACCGCGAATCGGGCGCCACGCAGTACACCTTCCTGGGGATGCATTTTGATCACACTCCAGACGGTATCCCTGAGTGACAAGTTTGTCCGGTCTGTACGCGCCATGTCGGCGCTCAATTCTTTAACCATCGCGGAAATGGAGGTTGTGGCGTCACGCTTTTTGTATGCGGCTGCCATTTTGGGCACGCAATTATGCGACTACCACTTTTTTATCAAGGCAGTGCGACGACGATTATCGGCACTTAACCGGGGGATTGTGCTGGAGACATCCCCGGCGAACCTTCCGCCGGCAGCGGTTGGTTTGGGCGAGGGATTGCGACACATGATCGGGAATAATTGTGGGTGAATCATCAAGCCCGCCGAAAAGGCATCGGCCGCCATCATCACGGATGCATCGCTCCATGGATGGTGAGCCGTTTTTATTCCAGACTCCGGCGACATTAAAATTGCCGGAAGGGAATGGGAGAGGAAGCCTCTTCTTATCATGCAGGCCGAGGCACGCGCGGTACGCTTAGCCTTATCGGCCTTTTCCGCCATCTTGCCATCCACCATGGACGTTTGGGTGGATAATACTTCGCTGCAAGGAGCGGCGAATAAAGGCAGCTCGAAATCGCATGCGTTGACGTGGGAGCTGCGACGGATTTATGAGTTTTTGGACTCTCGCGGAGTGCAGGCAACTTTTGCCTACGTGCGGTCTGCAGAAAACCTCGCAGACGGCATATCACGCGGTCGTGTTTTTACACTTCAGGACTTGGCGAAGGGGTGGAACTTGCGAAAGGGAACGGCGGTGTCTTGTGGTTGGAGGACCCCAAAGTCTGCCACTTCGTAAGTAATAATATTTAAATTCTAACTGAGGACAAAGGACCATGCGAATGGTCAATAGAATATATATATATATTTAATGAAAAGAAAATATTGGAGCAATTAACTAACGAACCTTTTTTCTTAACTTGTTTGATTTCCATAGATTATCAGGATCCGGCCAGCTGTCCAGGCGAATATTCATAATTATTTCCCAGGACTTTTGCCTCTTTTTTTTTCTTTGCTTTCCAGTCTATTATTTTAATGAGCTTTTTTTTAAATTGTTTTTTTGACTTGTATGACTTTGCTGTGAATGGGAGGTAGCATTGTTAATTTATTGTATATGAATGGTACTTTTGTGTTTTTATTTTTTATTGCATTTTTTGCCTTAATTGGTGAAGAGCCATACATGAAATTAAGTCTTGAATTGAAACCGCTGGTCATCTGTGTTTTACCGCGTTTGATGTGAGGGAGAAAGGAAAAGCTTTGTGAGGGTTTGCGTAGTGTATGAGAATCTTTGATTCATACTATTTTCTTATGATTGAGTAGAGTAGGTCACATTTTTATATGTGTATTAAGTTAATATGCCAAAATAAGAAAGGGAAATATATATATTTTTTGCTACTTTTTGTAAATGACCGATTTTCCGAGTGCTTTTTAAGGTTTTTTTTTTTTAAATGCCGCGCGGCTTACTGGGAAATAAGACCTGATTTTGCTGAGAAAACAGATTTTAAGAGAAGCCTCGCTTTGCCTTGTAAAAAAAATATGAATATACGCATTTTATTTATCACAAAACACCCAAAAAACCACTTTTGCGAACCCTATTTGAAGTTTGTTATTTGATTTTTTTTTGTTATTTTGCTTTCTCGTTTCATTCATACATATATTATTTTGTTTCTCTCCTTTTTTTTTTTTTTTTTGTGAGTGAGTGTGATGTTTCACTTTTTGTTTTCCTTTTACTTGATTATTATTATTGCAATTGATCAATCTTTTTTGTGGAATGTGGATTACAAGAAGAAAATAAATGGGGAAATAAATTTCTATAGAGGAACAAGGCAGAAGCGAAGGTTTTTAATTCAGAAATTTGTGTGTTAGTCACCTTAACTTACTTCGCCGATTTTTCAAATATGCAATTGCTTTTTTCTTACTTTTTAAAAAACATTTGGGAAGATTTTTTGTCAAACACCGATGGATGTCTTTAGATCGAGATGATATAAGGATTTTTTTATTATGCATATATGTTGTTCAGTTTTTAATAAGCAATAAGGCCTTCTTTTTTTTTCTTTTGGATGGAGGTCCGCTAAAGAGAACAGAGATAGCATGTTTTGTTTTGTTAAGTCGGGATTCTTTTTCTCGGATTGTCCCGGATGAAATGCTGTTTTTAAACGTGATTCTTAAAGATACATATACTCTTTTGTGTGTATTCGGGTCAAAAAAAGAAACTAAACAAACCCATATTCATCTTACTGAGTCTATTTTCTAATTTATCTGCAACAAAATCCTTAACAAGTATTATTTTTAAGAATGAATGAAATGAATAAGGAAGGTAGTAGATTGAGGAATACCTAAAGACTTGCTAAGGGAATGTTAGTGAAAGAAAATAATAAATAAAAAGTTATGCATGCAATGTGAAATGCGGTGAAGTTTGTGGAATATATATTTTGTTTTAATTCTTTCTTTGGTTTTTATATTTGAATGTTGTATTTCTTTCCTTTTAAAACGCTTTTTGTTAAGTTGCACTCAACCAATCTTTATCTGCCTTCTTTTTTTTTTTTTTTTTTTTTGAGAAATTGCGTGTGGTTTCATTTATCCGAGTTGGGTGCCAGGCAAATGTTGAAGCGGTATGAAAGGAGAAAACTAAATGTCCTTCGTGGGGAAAGGTTTCTGCGTCTTTGTGAAGTTTCTTACAGAGCCGTGTGTCGTGATACTTCTTTGGGTGGGGCAGAGGGAATTGCTAACATAGAGGATAGAACGTGGGAAATGGTACAACGGACTTTTCAGGCTTCCCCAGAAAGATGTTCACTCAAAAATGCTCCATTTTCTGTAGATGGTGTTGAGATTTGCGCTTTATTGCGTCGTCCGGATAATGTATTTCTTATTTTAGTTGCACAATATCGTCCTCCAGTGGATGCGGTTGTGTTGGAGTTTCCTGCAGGGTTAGTGGATAATGGTGAAGATGTTAAGAGCGCAGCCTTACGCGAACTTAAAGAAGAAACGGGTTATGTTGCCACTGAAGAAAACATTATAAGTGTGACTGATGCACTTTGTTGTGAACCCGGGATGACTGATTCCTGCTGCAAATTTGTGAGGTTGTTTGTTGATGGTGAAAAGGAGGTAAACCGCTTTCCACAGCAAGAGTTAGACGAGGGTGAAGACATTGAGGTGATCTTGCTTCCAATATCTTTAAAAAAGGGAGTTGCTGGGGGTGATACCCCTCTACAGTCGTTGAACAAGCTATTACAAGAAAAAAATAAAGGCCAACAACGAAACATTGTCGACGCAAAACTGTATATGTTTCTGGATGGTCTCTCCCAGATGAGTACGATGTTTTGTTAAGACTGAGTTAACGGAAAAGAAATACCTTAGTTAAAATTGAAGTCTTTTTTCTTTACTGAAACGGAGGAAAATGAGGAATTATGTGGAAAGAGAACAAAAGGAAAAAAAAAAAAAAAAGGATAATTGTCTAAGAGATGCCTTAATGTATCTGATATAACACACACACACACACACAAACACACGGATTTGCTGATGGCTTTTTAAAAAAGGTGCATATAATTATTTTTCTTTATGGTTTTGTCTTTGGGGATGAGAATGGGGGTTGGTCGTGTCTTTTGAATTTGATATCGACAACAACAAAGAAAGTTTTTTAGATGCTGTCTCACTCATCTCAGTTATGTTCTTTATGGATTGAATCCGCACGTGTGATTCGCTTAGACCAGTGTCGCTGCCCGGGTAGGCTTGTTTCAACGGGACTGGGAGTATCTTCGGAAATAAGAAAGACGAATTTGAAAGGAAAAAGTTACACCTTGGACCCTGTGGAAATGGAGCCTGTCTTTGGCGTAAATCGTGCTTCCGATTTTTCAGAAAAGGGAGGTTTATTTTCTACTAATGAAACAAATGAAAAAAATGTTTTGTTGGGTAGTGGGGATATACTATCGCGCAACCAAAAAGAAGTTGATAAAGTGGAGCATGTTGCGCTAGTGGCAGAAAAGAAACATGAGGAGGAAGAACCACTAGCAAGAAATTTGCACAACACAATAGGCCCCACACCGTATCGAGTCTCATGGTATGACTATGGCTCTGTCAGTCCTTCCAAGCGTTTTACTTATTGGGCCTATCGTCGTCTAAGGGAACTGCCGACTGATTGGCAGGAATATTACCGTCGTATGTTGTACCAAGAAATTAGTGCAGCGCGTTATGTTAACCAAACCTGGGACTGTTTTATGATGGTTGTGGATGGTTACCGAAAGGCAAAGTGGGTCCTAAAGAAGTACGGCATTCCCATTGATGAGAGTCTGATTCCAAAGCCTTACAATAATTTTTGGGAGGAAACAACACATGAGGAACGTGTATGGGCTCACCGACGTTCTCATCAGATGAAGGAGCTTCAGGCTCTTTACCGGGATGAAGATGAACTTGTGTTTGGAGCACATACGATGGATCGCCGAGAGGTTTCATATGGATCAATAAAAAACCTTCAAACAGGTATGCAGGGAGGGACCCCAGTACATGCGCTTGATCTACCGGCTCCCTGCGAGTCTGAGGTAAAAACATCACCCCAAATAGAAGATATGAGCAGTGCTCTAATGTCTAGTATAGAAGATGACAAGCTCTGGAATCCAGTTTTACGTTCTCGCATTCATACCCGGCGTTCGAGGGAAGAAGTTGAGTTGTATTCGTTTGAAGACGATGAAGAGGATGAAAATACCCCTAGTTAATATTTTTTTTCTATATGACCTTAGGATATTCTTTATCACCTTGGTATTCCTTTATTCAAGATTTGTTTGCGGCTTTCAAAAGAAAAAAAATAATTTATTTCCTCACAATTTTTGCTGGAGCCAATTCTGTTTAATTCTTTCTGTAAAGTTGGGCCGTAATCCTGGGGATTAATACCCCATTTTATTTACTGTTCACCAGGGAACGAGGTGGGAAGAAAAAGGCAAATTACAACAAAGAAAGAAATAGTAATAATTAGAGGACCTGCCCCCAGCACAATGGCCGATCTTCTAACGATGCAGCAAATCACAGAGCTAAAGGAGGCCTTTGCTGTGTTTGATAAGGACTCTGATGGAAGCATTACTGTGGAAGATCTTGGTGAGGTTTTTGAAGCCATCGGTCAGAAGGTTTCGCGGAAAAAGCTGCAGTTGATGATGGCCGAGGCAGATTTAGATGCCAATGGAGTAATTGATTTCCCGGAATTCCTCACACTGGTCGCCACCAAACTAAACGACCCAGAGGAAAAAGAGCTGGAATTGCGTAGAGCCTTTAGCATCTACGATCTCGGAAAGACGGGATTTATCAATGTTACCGATTTGAAATTTGTAATGGGCCGTTTAGGTTGCCCACTTTCGACGGAGCAGGCATTTGAGATGGTAAACGAGGCAGATATTGACGGTGATGGACGCCTAAGCTTTAATGAATTTCGTCGGGTGATGAATGAAGGATGGCCTTAAGGAGTGGGGGAAAACTCTCAAAATGTTGCTTTCCGTTGTAATGAATGGAATGGATGAATAAATGCCCCACATGTAAACAACAACAAAAAGTGTGAAGGAATATTTTTCTTCTGATCCTCCCATTTCTGTTTTTTCTTTTCCATGATAAATATTGATTGTTTTTCTTTTTTTTTGAATTATTATTATTTATTTATTTGTTTTGTTTAATTTATTTATTTATTTATTATTATTACTATTATTATTGTTATTTATCTTTTTTTTTTTGGTGGGGTTGAGGGGAAGACTGTATCGGGTGACCAGGCAAGAGGGCAAACGGAACAAACACAGAAACATACACACACACAAAAAAGGAAAACTAATATTTACATCTACATTAAAACAGAGAGCCGCTGGTAGGTAGTGGAGGGGAGCTTGGGGGTGATAATGATGATGCAATCGCTGCTTCACTACTCAGAGCAAAACGATGTGGATGACGATGGTGATTTTCCTCCATTGCTTCGCAGCGTGATTCGCCCCGCATCGCACTGCCCGTTATTTGATTTGAAAATTGAGGAAGAACACACATGGCCTTGCGCCAACTTGCTTAACGGCAACGCTCGCTACCGCGTTCAATACCAGAACGGAGCACATCTTGTAATGAGTGATAACCGTCTTCTTGTGGTTTGTAACAGTGAGCACTTTTATTGTCCGCCGTGGAATACCCCCATCCGTGATGCGTGCGTCCAACGGCAAGGGACAAACGGAAATTCCATTCTAGCGGTTGGTCTTGCAGATGGGCTGTATTTGGCGCTACTTCAGAGGAATCCACAGCTTCAAGTCACGGATGATGTTTTTGTCACAATGAAGCAATCAGTAGAAAAGATTGTCTTTTTACGTGACGGCGAAATGGCGCTCTGTTACGGGAATGCTCAAGTGGAAATTTATCGGATCAACACAGAAAATCTCCAGAAGGTGAGCCTTGTCTCAATACACAGAAATCACACGATAAATTTTTTTCAGGCTGTGGCATCTCTTTGGGACACAAGACGGTACCGCGACAGCGCATACGATTCTAGCAATGGGAGGATGTTCGTGTTGTCGGACATTGATCTTACACTGTGGGCCTATAAATCAACGGATGCATTTGTTGCAGTATGTTCTGTACGAATTCAAGGGAATGTAGTGGCTGTGCTTCCAAGTTCTCAATTGCATCGATATGCCATGCTCGTTTTCAATGATGGAGGGCGACAGCCTGTGATTTTTGAAGAAACATTTGCAAAGCGATCTGATGAGATCCGTACGGTGATTCGTTTGGGCGCTGTGCGTCCGTTGCCCGAAGATGTTCTTCTTGACACTGTTGAATTGGCGTGTCAGGATGCTGAGGGAAATACAATGTTGTATGACTCACGGAAATGCACATTGGTGATACTTACTGTCGGCTCGCCCATTTACGAGGATATTTTTGATGTAGTGGAAGTTGTATCCCCTCTTCGATTGAGTACTAGAGCCGTGGGAGTGGCGTGTGTCAGCGAGCTACAGGATCTCTCTGCGTCTTTTATTGTATATGGCAAAGGTGGGATTCTTTGTCGCATTGGCGTGCGATCCCTTGGCCACATGTTCTATGGTCTTTTGCAAAAACAGGGTTTAACTGACGTGATCCGCGCCTCGTTGCACAGGCTTGGGCCAAAGAGGGGAATAGAAGCATTGGTAGGGGCAGCATTTGCCGGTGCCTCGAAGGAAGTTTTGTCACCACTTTTACAAGAGTTTATGCAACCATCCTTTTGTGAAAATGAAATGCGTGTGGCTCCTGGAGTAAATGGAATCATTTCTCTTGTGAACCGCGAGATTACTTTGGCAGAGTGTTTGTGGAATGCACCATTCTCATGGCATCTGATACCTGACTTAGAACGTATTGCCTTCCAATTATGGGCGTGGCATGAAAAACTGGAGGCGCTGCTGCGTCCATATGGTTGGTTGGACTGCCCCAAGCAGCTAAATCTTTCTTGGAATGGTTTTGTGGCCACTTCCCACGACCACTTTACCATAAGAACGGCTCTTAATACGCAGGCCATGCTTCTGGAAACACTTTTAAAGGGACTGCGTGACGCCGGTGTATTGTGCTGGCTTTACAGCCTGTTATTGCGAGGGAAACCTGGTATAGATACTATGAGACAGAATAGACTGAAACCCATTGTATGGGGTGACGACCCAAGCACAACTATTACATCACTTTGTATGGAGACTCTCTCAACTGCTGATGGTTTTGTTATGTCTCAACTTGAGGATCGGAAGAACGTTCTCCCGATACGCGCCCGCCACGCCATAAGCATTCATCTTTGCATCTCAGGAAATCAACCTGATGCGGCATTGGCATATGCCTGTGATAATGTTCGATCGCTGCGCCATGAACAGGTATTTGAGTATGTGGCGGAAAAGCTAGAAGGCACATTTCCTGAGCGTATGCCGCACCTCCGGTTATTGTTGTGTTGGCTGAGATACAATCGGGGCGCCATTGTGGAACTGTTAGAGATGCTGGAGCGATACAGGATAAGTGAGTCGTCAGAACAGTTGAAACTACGTCTTGGAGTGGTCTTACAGGCTGTTACCGAGTATCCTGCACTCCAGCACGCTGTGGTCCGCTGGATGGTGAATTATCCCCTTGAGGATGACCGTGTGATGGGTTTTGCGGAGTTGCTAGAGGAACACTCTGTGGTTATTGATGAACCGCAAACTCTCACGGCTTTGTTTTTTGTTTCCTGGACTAACCGTAATCGGCGCCCCGCTTTGGCTGCGCGAGGATTTTGCGACATCGCAAGGGGCAGACGGCGGCTTGCGCTTCCCTCAAGAATTTTATGCATTAAGCTTGCATTAGAGTTTGGCCCAACCGTATCTGAACAGCTTGTCTATTTTGTTCTGCTATTGCAGGAGGAGTTGGCTGAAGCAATTGAAGCAGCGTGGCGTGGGGATGCAGCTCAATCTGATTCTTGGCGAGAAGGAAAGGTTGAGGCGGATGTGGATGAGTTGCGTCATTCTTATCTGGACGAGCGGCGACTCTTCCAGTTGGCAGGGGAGTACAAGGAGCAGGGTGGTGCGAAGGTTCAGTTGGACTTGCTGAAGGTGCACCCGGAGACACCAGAGAAGGTCACGATGGAGGTTTTGCACGACTTGCTCGAGTTTCTCATTAGAAAGGGCATGAGCGCCACGGAGGCAGCGAGGAATGTTGTGCGGGAATATTATGACGGTTATGCTGCCGGCTTGCCATTGTTGCCATTTGTTGCCCTTCTTGCCCAGCATGGGGTTTCGGCAGAGGAGATCGCTACGTTGCTGCAGTCAAGCGGGGTGCCCACGTACGCAGTGGTTGAATTCTTTTTCCACTTTCTGGATGAGCGTAACGAAGGATTGACCTTCAAAAAGGGGTCATTAGTGACGACACTGGCGGCGATGGTAGCTCAACTGTCTGGCGAGAGCAGGGACATCTGCACGGCATATCTGCTGGAGCGCATCCAAAACTTGCTGGCAGGCGAGCAAAAAGCAATGGCGGCAACAATAACGACGAATAAAATCCTACAGGAAAGTGACATTATGCAGCTGCAGCGTGCGGAATCCTTACTGAAGCGGCCACGCACTGTGTCTCCTCTATGATTTTGTCAGCGGGTGGCAATAAAAGCAACAAATACAGATTAAACAAATAAAAAGCTGAAAGAAAGGTGGGAGCAAAACAACAGCAATTGAGGGAGTAAACAAAAGATGGTTGTGAAGCGAGAGAGGTGAGCGTGTATACCACCGTTTCTCTGATTGGAAAGGCAAAAAGGAGGGGAAGGAAGTCAAAAAGAAAGAATAACAAAACAGAGGGATACTCAAATCCACATACCACGGCGGAGGAAAAGAGGTGAATGTACATGATCTGCAAACAAGAAGGAAAAAGAAAGAGTGTGGAAAACACTCTTGTCTTGCGTTTTTTCCCTTTTTTTGTTGTTGCTTTTCCACTCTTCATTCCAACCACTACGACCGCTGCTCCTGCTGCTGCTCATTGAGCTAAATCGTTGGAGTACGCGATGTGCTTCTATCCATCTGTTGCATTCATCATTTGCTTACCCCCCTTTTCTCCTTATACAATGCATGTGTTTGTTTTGGTTTTCTTTCTTTTTCTCTCTCATCTGTTTTTTTTTCTTTGCTTCACACTTTATTTTTCTCTCTTGGCGTTGGGTGAAGCCAGCCCCCTAATGCGCCGTACGACCGCCTTCTTGACTTCACAGCTGCTGAGCTTGGCTACCACCAAGATTGCTTCGACGGCGAGTGAGGGTACTAGTTTTGGCGGTCCTAATATTAGCAGAGGTGGTGGTCTATTCTTTGCTGATCGCGCTGTTAAGATGACGCGCTTGACTACACCAGGCTTCTCCTTGATTTGCAAACCTTCCATCCTGAGCTGTGAATCTCCTGACGCCACAGCGGCGGTGCGTCTGATAACGGAGGAGCCGGGCAAAGGGCCTTCTGCGAGGATACAACTGGTCGGCATGTGCACCGTCTCTTTTTTCCGGTCCCATCGAATCGTGTTTCATTGTACGGGGGAGCAGGGGCGCGTGCAACGCCATGAAATAGGTCTCAAGAATGGTGACGTTCTTGCCGTGCTCAGGGGATGTGATCTGATGCGGGATTGGAAATCCGTCGAGCGAACATTGCGTAGCGTCGCGGGTGAGGACCCTGAGTACATGGCAGAGGAGATATTGTTGAAGTTGGCATCAGACGCGAGGGCCACAACGAATGGAAATGCTCTGAATAATGCTGGTTCTAGTGTTATTGATGATGACGATAATATTAACACTAATGCCAGCGTGGATGGCAAAGAAGTCAGCACAAGTGACAGTAGTATGCCTAATGGGATATGCATCATGACGGTTGTGAGGAATAGGCCTTCCGAGGAGCTTCCGCAACCACCATCCTACTTGAACTGGTCGATGGCGTGTGGGGGAGAAAAACAAAACGGCAGCCAAAAAAAAGGCCGGGTGGGGGAGATGAAGCCGGAATTCGTGCAGCTGAGGTGAGGAGAGGGAAGCATGACAAGGAAGGAAAAAAAAACAAAAAAACCAAAAAAAAAAAAAAAAAGAAAAAAAAAAAAAAGAAAGAAAGACAGAAAGACAGAAAATACGTGTTAATTGCATGCAGGGTGGAGGAGGCGCCCCGTGCGAAAACGGAAAGAGAGAGTAATACGGAAGAAAAGGGAGGGGTGGAAGTCGAAAAAGAAAAAAAAAAAAAAAAAGAAAAAAAGAAATAAAATGTGGGAAATATTGAGTAAGTTGAATGAATTTTCCTTTTCCTTTTTTATTGCGCTGCTGGATTGTCACCAGTTTTTTTTCCCGCTTTGCTGTCTTTGGACTAAACACACCCCCCCAGAGAGAGAACGAGAGAACGAGAGCGGATGAGAGAGAATAATAATAACAAATCAAACCAAAAAAAAAAAAAAAAAGAGAGAAAACGACCGTTGATCATCAACAGGTGTTACTGCTGTTGGGGCACGGTACCTGTATTTTCCGACCGGTGAAAGAGGGATGTATGCGAATCATCATTTGTCTTTATTTTTTTGCGCTGACCTTCTTTTTCTTCATTTTATTGATGTTGATGTTGTTGTTATTCTCCTTTTTTTTTTTTTGTTGTTGTTGTTTGTATATATATATATATATGATTTTTTTTTTTTGTTTTGTGTACCCACGTCTTGCTTCACGGTTCTGCGTCTCAAGAAGACACGGAAATTCCCTTTCTCTTTTCCCCTCTTTTCCTTTTTTTTTTGTTTTGGATGTTGTTGCGGATCCATTTTTTTTTTCTTTTTTCTTTTTTCGTTGTTGTTGTTATTATTCTTCCTTGTATTATTTCTGCCCCACTCTAATTTCCCTTGCGAGTTGGGGAGAGAAGGGGAGAGGCATGAGGAAGCATGTGCGTGTGTGTGTGTGTGTGTGTGTGTTTGCCTTGCGGCATGTGGGCCCCTGTCAGCATCCCGGACCGGTGCGAGTTTGGGTCGGCACATGCGTGCAAGCAATACATGCATGCATGCACTGCGCGCGGTCCTCAAGGCCTTTTTTTCTCCTTTTTCCTTTCCCTTTATTTGACACTTGTCACAGAGCGTTTAAATCACACCGTTCATTGCATCCGGACCCCCTGTTACAGGCGAGGTTGTGGGAATATTTACCGTAATTGACCGCACCTCCTTTTTTTTTGTTTTGTTTTGTTTCGTCTGGATCGCGCCGTTATTACGAGGAAAAGAGGAACCTTGAAACAGAAAAACAACAACAACAAAAAAACAACAAATCTGTAGCCTGTCCGATGTATATGTATGACAAGTGTGCATCTTGCATACTTATGTGTATAAAACATGTATTTACATCCGCGTATTTATTTACGTGTGTGTGTGTGTGTGTGTGTGTGTGTGTGTACGTGCAGTTCTGATCTATTTGAGAGAAATAACGACTTTTGTTCACATATATATATATTATATATATATATATGTAAATAAAATAAAATAAATGTATCGCCGACAGCCGCATTTACGTCTATTTATATATTTTTATATATGTTCAAAAAGATCGGAACAACTAATCCTTTTCTTTTTTCCTTTTTTCTTTTGTCATTTTTTTTTTTTTTTTAATATAATTCTTCTTGTGTCTTTTCATTATTATTATTATTATTATTATTGTTATTATTGTTATTGTTGTTGTTGTTAAATCCGGGTTTCATATTGCTGTACAACTTTCCAAAAAGAAACCGTGAGCGTCGTTGAGTGGAGTGCGAGCGGGAAAGAAGTGAAGTTATGCTGCATCTGAATCATGGCAAAAAGAGAGAGGGAGAGAAGGAAAAAAAAAAAAAAAAAGAAAAAACAGAACCCAAACCTGTTTAATAATGCAAATAATGTGCGGGGTGAAGGAGAAATGAAATTATATATTTGTACAAATATAACATATATGTACAAATACACTGACAGAAGTGCTTTCCGTGTGATATTCCCCCGCCAAAATAAATAAATATATAAATATATATAAATATATTTATTTAGAAACGGGGCATATATATATATATATATATACACACACAGAATGTATATGTTATATGTACATGCTGTTTTATATACGGTGGCCTTCATTGTTGGTAAAAACTGAGGGAATGAAAAAGAAATAAATAGAGAGAGAGAGAGAGAGAAGGGACTGAGAGTAAAAACTGGGGATAGTTTTAACTCTATTATTATTATTATTATTATATATTTATACGTGTATATGATGATGTCTCCTTGATTTTAAATATTGTCAATTCCCCGCTCTGTTTTGCTTCCGCGTGTGATTTGCCTCGAATCCAGCATGTACCACTCGTGTTTTTTTTTTTTTTTTTTTTGTTTTGTTTTCAATGGTACAAACACACAGTGAATGAAAACGATATTTATTTATTTTGTATTTTTTTTTTTCTTTTCTTTTTTTTCAGACTCCATCCGTGACGAAGTGATATGAGAAATTAGACGGGAGGAGGGGGCTCACGCATAACTGACGTCCCCTTTCCTCAGTTACTCTCTGCATATTTGTACTTATTTTAATTGCTGCCGTACACTACGAAAAAATCGGTCAAGGAAAAAATGTTTTTTCTTTTTTTTTTTTTTTTTGTTGTTGTTTTTGTTGAGATTTAAATTTTCTTCCTTCCTTCTTTTCTGTAGGCGCGTGTCTTTGATAAAATTTGCGCCGCGAAATGTACATGTGGCGCAGATGGCACATATTCGATACAAAGAAATTTATTATTATTATTTTTTTCTTGTGTTTGTGTGTGTGTATGTGCACGTTTACGCGCCTATTCCGCGCATAATCTTTTTGCTAGTACAAATGGGTGTGGGGACCGGGGCACGGTGAATGCATATTTGTATCCCTGACCGTATGTGATTCTCTACCGTTGCTGCCTTTGCTGAGGAAATGTACGCGGCATCACACCAGACGGCTACCAAAAAAAAAAATGAATAGTGAAATTAAATGAAGGAATTGGTTAAAAGGTTCAGAAAAAGAGGAAGAAAAAAAGAAAACAACAAAAAGGAATGAGGCTTTCCCACCCAAATTTGCAGGAGAAATGCAATGAAAGAGGAGTGATGACACTGACGTGATTTGGACAGAGGGTGCGGTTGAGCCATCATGAATCCTTTTTTTTTCTGTTGTTGTTGTTGTTCTTTCTTTATGGTTGGGTTCCTTTACCCCTTTTTTTAGATTTGTTGTTAACTTCCTTCACCGCTATTCACGCGAGGAAGATCGCACCGCTGCTGCTTGGGTGTGTGCGTGTGTGCATGCGGACCTTGGCTGGTAGATTTCTTTCTTTCTTTTTTTTTCTTTCCTTCTTTTTGCTTCTTTGGCACCGTGCGGGGAGGCCATCCAAGTGGTGTTGCGGGTGACGTGTGTGTGTGTGTGTGTGTGCGGGAGGAGAAGTGCGCGTGCTGGCAAAGGGAAAGAGAGGGGGGAGAGAAATAAATATTGAAGAGGCTGGCGAGGCGGAGGACAAGGCGGATTTGTTTCTCAACGCGGCGCACACACTCCTGCAGGAGGGGGGAGGGGTGGGGATTAGATAACTGCCGAATACATAAGATATTCCTTGGCGTCAAGTCATTACAGTTGCAGGGGATCAAAAAAAAAAAAAAAGAAAAAAAAAGAGGGGGGAGGGGGAAGGAAAAAAGGGAAGACCGTCAACCCTTTCCTTCTTTCCCTTCCGCAAAAAAAACAACAACAACAAAAACAAAAGGGGTGCGAGTGGATAAGAAATTGATAAAAAGAAGTACTGCGTGTGTCAGTCTTCATGGCGTCCGTCTACCACCGCAAGATCACAATTAGCGCGGGTGAGGAGTGTACCATCAGCGGTAGTGGTGCCATTGAACTGCAGTTGCTCTCTGGAGTTGTGGACGTGGCTGGTGTTCTGCTGAAGGCAAAGGAAACACATGTTTTTTTCTTGGAGGCAGACAAACGCTGTGTCATTCTGTACACTTTGGAAGGAGGATCCGTTCAGGCCACGGCGGGCTTTCCATTTGAAACCTTAAAGACGGCAACTGGCATGGCTTCTGTTGTGCAGCTTTGCCGTCGCAGCCTGTCTGCGGAGCGTCGCACGAAGGTGCTTGTGATTGGGAAGAGCCACAGTGGGAAGACGCTGACAGCACACACCATTTGTAACTTGCTGCGGGAAGACTCCGCAGGAGAGTTGACAACTGCTCCTGCTGCAGCTGTGTTTTTGATGGATCTTAATCCCGAGTCGAACTGTCTTTATGCCCCTGGGTGTGTCTCAGCTGTGCAGGTGGAGCATATGCTTTGGCCGGGCACAACGTCGGCGCCGACTTTACTTCCCTTTTCTTTCTTTATTGGGGAGGCCACCCCACCGTCAGCGGAAAACATATTACCTTTTCTGCATTTTGTTGAGCAATTGCAGGAATGCACGGAGTCACTGTTGAAATGGGGTGAATCACGAACGAGTTCATCTTGTTATCGACGCACCAGCGCCTGCTTCTGGCATCAAGGAGAGCGTGTATTTCCGCAAGGTTATTGAATTGCTGCGCCCCACTCATGTCGTGACGGTCAGCCCACAGGATGGGTCGGAGACGTGGTCCACGTTTCTTCAAGAAGATGTACAGCGTGTTCTTCCAGATTGCGAGTTCTCACACGTTTCTCCGGTAGTGCGGAGGTGCACTACTTCTCTCCGCGAACAGCATCTGCGTGAATACTTTGCCGGCACCCCACAGTTCCCACTTGGGTGTGCCAAAGTAGTGCTGCCGCTCACACAGCTGCAGTTTGTTCAGTACGAGGCACACGGTGTGGATGAAGAGGTGGCGGTGTCGTGTCGCAAGGTGGCGATGACCCCAACTTTTGTCGGGTGTATTTGTGCCCTCTCGCACGCGGAGATGATAGAGGAGGTGCCGTTGGCGCCGGTCGCCGGTCTGCTCCTTGTCGTTGCGGTGGACGAGGAGCATGAGGAGCTTGTTGCGATTGTTCCCGCCTGCGATGACTTGCCGCGTCGCATTGTGATTGTGCCGAACGAGACTAGAGCGGCCGAAACGCCTACGCTAAGCGTAACGACAGCGATGGCATCTATTGAAGAGTCCGTGGCCGTTTAATGTGGCTTTTGTAACAGAAGTGCTGTCGTTCTTTGAAATTCATTTATCTATCTATAATATATATATATATATTTCTGTGTATGAGCGTGCGTTCATATCTACGCCTTCGTAAGTGTTTTACCAAAGTTGAGTCTGTTTTCTTTCTTTCTTTTTTTTATTTTATTTTGCTGTCTCTCTCTTTCCCTGAAATTTGCGTGCTGTGAGAGGTAACAAACATTCATTAAAGAAAAAAAAAAAAAGAAGGGGTGGTCGATCTCTGCGAGAGAGGATCGGATGCGCCGCTCTCTTCTGCACCAATCAGGGTCCACCGTGAACTGGAAGATAAGGGCGCGGCGCGGGGTGCAGCGGTTTGTGCGGCGGTACGTTCCGGATCCGCGCGATGACCCCCTGACGGAGGTGCCCATGAACGCGGAGACGTACAAGAAGACATATCTGCAGCAGGAGGGGGGCGTCCGTGTGGGAATACGCCCTGGCCAGTCGATCGAAGACTACATGGCGGAGCGTGACAAGAAGTGGTTGGCGGAGCAGAAACTTACCACGCAACGCCTTGTTGAGGAACAGCAGCTTCCCACAACGAGTGACGGCCAACTTTTCACTGGTACCGGAACACGTGCGTCGTACATGAATGTTGATGCGGCGAACAAGCTGGTGAAGACACCCACCCCAAGTGACTATGAGGCAGACGAGGAGCTCATCTTGATGCGGCGCCAGCTGCAGGTAGAGAACGAGGCGGAGTACCGCAGGTTCGTGGCGGAGAAAAAACGGTCGGAGATGACGATGGAGGAGACGCAGAAGCGACGGCATCCACACCCAAGCGACCCAAACTACGACCCATTTAAAATAACGCCGGGCTACCGTCCACAGGACTCTGTCGCGCTTGCGCAATGGCTGAAACGACAACGTGAGTCTGGCAAGACGGCGAGTGGACTTTCGCTTCAGACGAAGGAGGGACAGGAGCGATATTACAATGAGGAGAAGATGGCAACGCAGTTTCATGCCAACCCCTTCGCCGCACGCGTGGAGGAGCCACGGGGACTTTCAAAGATGCGTGTGACAGCGTACTCACCCGACAGCATTTTTGTGAACGACAAGGAAGTGATTGGTTCCTGCATCGTCACGGACAAGGCGTATTATCACTGGAATGTCAGCAGTTTTGAAGAGGTGGATGAGCGCACCTTGGCGCTGTTGCTGCACTTGTACCCTGTACCAGATGTCATATTCCTGGGAACTGGGCGCAACCTCCACTTTATCGACGAGGAGCTGCGCATCGCCTTCCAGAAGCGTGGCTCCGTCATTCACTGTCTCACAACCCCTCAGGCATGTGGACACTTCGGTGTGCAACTCTCTGTTTCACGCCGTGCGGCCCTTGCCATTATTAACCCGATCCCCACAAACGGTTACGGTGTGGAATGTTTTGGCGATTTTGTTGAAAATGACATGTTTTCCCTCTCTGACACGCAGCTTGGCGTTCCCCCTATCAAACAATTTTCATCGACGATGTTCAAACCGAACAAGGTGGCGGAAAAGTACCGCCACATGCAAGGCACCGGTTTTGGGCCAAAGTACCACCAACTGAGCGATGGACGGCTGGTGCGTCCAGGCACAAGTGGCACAAAGTTAAGACCATTGCTAGAGCCGGGTGAGGAAGTACAATGGGAGAGGCTACCGTCGTACTATCACTGGTACCCCAAGGAGCATCTTCATGACTACATTGAGAATACAACGATGCGAGAGATACAAGGGAAGCCCACTGGAGACCCAACAGAGCGGCGACTTTACCAATCAATGCGTGGTGGGAAGCCCGATAAGGAAAACGCCCCCTCACCAGATGTGGCGCCTTGGGACTCGGCATCTATTCCCATCACGAAGTTTCCACACGAGCGTAATGACGATGAGATTGTTGTGGAGGATCCCAAGACGGGACGTATCATTGGCATGGACCGTGAAACATACGAGCGGTGGCGCATCATGATGCAGGAACGTCGTGAGGGCAAGCCGGAAAGTGATCCTGTTGAGTATGACCAGGAAAGGTTTGTCACAAACAAAGACGGGGTCGTATTTGACTTATCAAAGATGAAGTACAGGCCAATCTTTGAGGGGCGATGGAACCCACGGCGGCCTCAGAGCACTGGCAGGACAAACCCAATAATGACATAAAATTCTCTGGCGTTGGCTGTGTGGGGTGTCTTGTTGTTGTTGGTTGTTGTTGTTGTTGTTTTTGTAGCACTAGTGGAGTTAGTGGTGGTCGCTGGTGTGTCTTCGTGGGACGAGGGGTGCAGAAACATCTTTTGTTTCCTTTCGCTTGTTTGTCCTTGGGGCGTCTCCCCGAGTCGATGGAGGGGGAGGCACGTGTCCAATTGGCCTTCGGAAATGATGTAAGAGCGTGCGCCTTTCGGAAATTTCATCCACTCGCACCCAAACGGAGGTCTCCGCTCTCATCATTACTGGTCTTTTTTTTTTTTTTTTTTTACCTCTTTTTGATGCATGTCGTTTTGTTGACGCTTCCATTTTTTTAAAAAAATCAAACAACTGAAAAACAAAAGAAAACAATACGACGGGGTGGTGGGGAGGGCAGAGAGCACGTAAGGAGCGCAGCCCACGGGGATTGCCGGGCGCCTGCATTTTTCCTCCCGCTCCTTTTCCCCCTGAGCGCAGGCATTGATGGAGAACTTGGAGGACGGCGACCCGCGGCAAAGGCGGCATTTCGGTGGCGAAGCGGCGCCAGCGACGAGGAAGGCAGACAAATGTGGAGAAGAAGGGGGAGGAGAGGCCAACGACGACGAAAAAATTATTCTTCGGATTATTCGAACGCACGGGCCGCTGTTTGTCTGCGAGAATCCCTCACTCTTCCTGCAGACACTTCCGCAGGCGCGCAAGAAGCACTACCGCAGCGACCACCTCAGCATCGAAGAGCTGGAGTACTTGGGCCACTCCTTTGACATTGTCTTCAAGAACGAGCAGGACTCACACCGTCGTGCGTGTCTTCGCGAAAGGCATGCAACCTCCTGCCGGGTGTACCGCTACCTCACGGATGAGATGGGACTGCGACTGCGCCACGGGAGCCAATTTGGTGCAGCATTCATTGGCTACCGTGATGTGAACGGACATGGCGAATATTTGGTGTATTTGGGGCCCTTGTCGCGACTGGAAGAAGTTGCGGCAGTTCGTGTGGCACGCAGCGTCGCAAAGGAGGCGTGGGTGGCGGAGGAACAGCAAGACGGCAGCGGTTTCTCCTTCACGAGACTGAGCCCGTCCGTCTCGGGGAGAGCGTCACGCGAAACGCCACGTCAATTAGTGATGGGGACAAATGGGCCAAAAACTGTCAGCTAAGTATGAGCGGGAGGCGATTTTGTGAAATTACCCCGTTTCTGTCTCATTCTCTCTTTTTATCTGCGAGAAGTTTACAGAGTGAGTCAATGGATGTGTGCCTCTCTTTTTCTATCCCTCTCTCTCTCTCTGTGTGTGTGTGTGTGATCCTGTGTATAATTGATTTCTACTCGTTTCTTCTTGGATGGTGCCGCCGCGGTCTCAACTAATTTTTCCTTTTCATTTTCTCAATCCCTTACATACTCTCCCGTCTTTTCATGGATGCGTCAAACACACACACACACTCAAACGCCCAGGAAAAGGAGATGGCTTGCCCACGTGTGCAGTACCGTCGCCGCATGCACTACGCGACGCGTGGGAACCGCATGAAGCTCGTGCGTACTCCCGGCAACCGCCTTGTCATGCAGAAGCGCGTCAAGCGCTCGCAGGGGCCGCACACGCCGTGGGTGTTGGGCCACAAGCGCCTCGCTGGCACGAAGGCACTGCGCCACACGGAGGCCCGTCTTGCTTCGCGCCATGAGAAGAGCACCTCTCGCCCGTACGGCGGCGTGCTTAGTCACGAGCAGGTGCGTGACCGCATTGTGCGCGCGTTCCTCATCGAGGAGCAGCGTATTGTGAAGCGTGCACTCAAGGCCCACGCCAAGTCGCAGAAGGAGAAGAAGCGCCGCGACTCCAAGAAGAAGCGCAAGGAGGAGAAGAAGGCGGCCCTCACAAAGAAGATTGCGGCGAAGGTTGGCGCAAGGTCCGCGCTCACGAAGAAGACCACTGCCAAAAAGAAGGCGGCGTCCCGAGTTCCAGTCGGCGCGAAGGTCAAGAAGTAATTTAGGGGGCCACTCGTTTTTCAGTACTTTTTACTTAATATATATATATATATATTTTTTTTTTTTTCTCTTTTTACATCTTCCCCCTTTTTCTTTCGCTTCTTTTCTTTTCGAAGCCGCAGGGCTGTTCTGAGAGGCTGAGGGCCGGGGGGAGGAGGAAGGAACGCTAAAAGGGATCTGAAAACGTGCGAAAAAGGGACGCTGTCAACATGATTGTCGCTGTTGTTTCTTTTGTTTTTTCTTTTGGCTGTGAAGGCGGCATCTGTCCTGATTGCCTTTTTTTTTTTTGTTCCCCTTTTCTTTTTTCAACTCTGCAGGTCCGCGAAACGATGGGATTCTTTGACTCCGATCTCAGTTACCCGACGGTGCGCTCTGAGCGCATGAAGCACAAGCGCCGCCGCTTGGTGCAGGGACCCAACTCGTACTTCATGGACGTGAAGTGCCCGGGGTGCAACGCCATCACCATTGTGTACAGCCACGCCACATCGGAGGTGCAGTGCAATGGCTGCGCGACAAAACTCTGCCGCCCGACAGGAGGAAAGGCGATGTTGACAACCGGCTGCGGCTTCCGCAAGAAGGCTGACCACTGATTTGGGCCTATTCATGAGGATTGAGCGGACTAATCCACTTTAGTTTTGTTCTTTTTCTTTTTTTTATTGTTTTTAAATAGAAAATAAGAAAAAAAAAAAAAATGGTACTGCGGGGAACTTTCCCGCCCCGTCTGCGTGCCTACCCACGCGGCCATCACGTGCATTTATCTACGTATGGCCCTGTGGGTGGGTGCGCTTGTTGGCCTGTGGCACCGTTTCTCTTCTCCTCTTCCTGACCTGTGTATTTCTTGCTGTTGTTTTCGGTTTGACATTTTTTTTTTCTTTCTTTCTTTGTCTGCGTTTGTTTCTGGTGCGTGTGGCTTTTTTTTGTTGCCATTCACGTCAGGCTTTTTATTCGTCGCGGCAACATGTCGAAGATTCCTCCCGCACAGCTCTCGGAGGCCATTCAGGCAGTCCTTACAAACCGCAAGGAGCGCAAATTTAAGGAGAGCATTGACTTGCAGGTGAATTTGAAGAACTACGACCCGCAGAAGGACAAGCGTTTCTCGGGCTCCGTGCGTCTTCCCCACGTTTGCCGTCCCCGCATGACTGTCTGTCTGCTGTGTGACCTTGTGCATGAGGACATCGCCAAGAAGAACAACGTCCCGACAATGAACCAGGAGGAGCTGAAGAAGTTGAACAAGAACAAGAAACTGGTGAAGAAGATGTGCAATCAGTACGACGCCTTCCTCTGCTCAGAGTCTATCATCAAGACCGTGCCTCGTCTTGTTGGTCCTCATATGCATCGTGTTGGCAAGTTCCCCACAGTGTGCGCCATGAGCGAAAGCCTGCCGGAGAAGGTGCTGGAGATTCAATCGACGGTGAAGTTCCAACTGAAGAAGGTGCTCTGCCTCGGCACATGTGTCGGTCATGTTGAGATGACGGAGGATCAGGTGCGCCAGAACACCGTCATGGCCGTCAACTTCCTCGTCTCACTGCTGAAAGAGAACTGGCAGAACCTCAAGTCTGCCTACATCAAGTCGACCATGGGGAACCGCAGCGCATTTACTGAGCACATGTCGCGGGCGTGAAAAG
>NW_001849571.1:134378-149076 GCF_000209065.1 Trypanosoma cruzi | reverse complement strand
ACCCCTCCCTCCCTCGCTCGCTCGCTTTCTCTCTCCTTGCATTGTGTCTGTGCTTTGCTTCTTTATTCTGTGGGCAGATGCTTTTCAACGTTTTTTCTTTTTCACACTTTATTATCTTCTTTATCGTTATCGTCTGTGCACAAGCGAGCTGGTTTTACCCCGAGTTCATGCCCAACATCACGCAAGAAACACTCCGCAAGCGCGCGGAATTTGTTCGCACAGGTGGCCGTGGCTCCATCCGCCGCACCGTCAAGGCGGCACACCGCAACACAGGCGACGAGAAGAAGGTGCAGTCGGTGCTGAAGCGCCTCGGAGTCACCCCGTTCAATGAGATTGACGAGGCAATATTCTACCGCCAGGACGGCTCCGTCTACTACTTCGACAAGCCAAAGGTGCAGGCCTCCATGCAGTCTCACTGCTTCGTCGTGTCCGGCCCCTACGACGTGAAGGAGGCGAGCGAAATCGCTCAGTAGACCCCGTGTGTGTGTGTGTGTTTGTGGGGGGGATGCAACGTGTATTCACGGACCGGGAGGACTCTCCAATTAGTTTTCTTTTTTTTTTTTTTTTGTTTTTTACACACTCTTTTTTAAATTTATTTTTAAATGAAAAGAAAAAAAAAGAAAAAAACCCTTTTTTTCTTGTTTTAAAGAATAGGTGTTGTTATTTGGTGCTGATCTGACTCTCTCTTTTTCTCTCTTTTTTTTTCTTCTTTTTTTTTCTTCTGCCCGTAAAAACGGCACACAAAAAAACACATGAATGCCGCGCTTCGGGTCCTCTTCTTTTCCCTCTCATTTCTGAGGGGAAGGGGGCCTGAAGCCGCCATTTCTTCTCTCAACGCGTGCGTTTTTTTTTTTCTTTTTTTCTTTTTGTCTCTTTTGTGTCTGTTTTTTTTTACACGGCTTGTCATGTGTGGTGTGCCCGGTGCGAAAGCAGGCAAGCAGGGAAAATAGGTACGACAGAAGAGGCTTATCTTGTGAGTGCGTGTGTGCGAGATCCAAAGAGATTTTTGGCCCACACACATTCAACCGATAGTGTACACACACACACACACACATTTCTCTACCTTTACATTTGTTTATATATATATAGAAAAGATACCAACGGACGCGGGTACAGATGGCGGAGGAAGGACCAGGCGATCAGGAGATGCAGCAGCCAAGCATACATACGTACAAGTCGGGTGCTGTATATGAGGGCGCGTTTAATGGAACAAAGCGTCACGGCCGCGGTCATTGGCACCATCCACACGGTGAGACGTACGAGGGTGAATATGTCAATAACAAGCAGGAGGGTCTTGGTATTTACCGCTTTGACGATTCCTGCAAGTGCTACATAGGTCATTGGAAGGAGGGTGAGATGCATGGTGAGGGTGTGTACTACTTTACCTCCGATCATAGTACTTTCTACTTTGGCGAGTACGCGCATGAAAAAAAGCACGGCAATGGCCTATACTGCTATGAAAACGGCTTTGTCACATCTCAGGAGTGGGATCAGGGCGTTCTGCAGCGAGAGGAGGAGGCAACGCCTCTGCAGCGGGTGGACGCTGAGGTGCAGGTAGAGGAACTTACGGCCGCGGTGCGCAGTGTGGCGCCGAAGGAGCTTGGCGTGCAGCCGCCACCGTCGGAGGTGCGAAGTTTTCAGTTCCCCTCCGGCGCGACGTACACTGGACAGTACTACGGCACAAAGAAACATGGTGTCGGTCACTGGGTGCACCCCGAGGGCGACAGCTACGACGGACAGTTTGAGCACAACAAACACAGCGGTTGGGGGGTCTACGTGATTGGACAAAGTGGCAAAAAATATGTTGGCCACTGGCGCGATGGAAAAATGAACGGCATAGGCGTGTATTTTTTCAACAAGCAGGAAACAGAATACTTTATTGGCTCCTACAAGAATGACGTGAAGCACGGCTGCGGCCTGTACCACTTTGCAGAGCGAGGAAACAACAAGCTGCAGCTCTGGGAGAATGGCCGCCTCAAGAAGGAGGCCGACGCAGAGGAGACTGCAGTGCAGGGGTATGGCGCGGCAATGCATAAGATTCTCCAAATTGTGCGTCGGTTTGCCCCACACTACGAGCCTCTCGTTGCCCAGTAATTTTGCCGGCAGAAGCGGGGAGAGGGAAACAACTCCTCGTGGTACATATCTTTTTTTTTTTTTTTTTTTTTTTACCCCCTCTTCTTTTCTGTCGTTTGTAAGACTCCCTCCTTCCTTTTTTTTTTCCGCTCGCTCGGATTTGTTTACATTCGCCCTTTAGTTTTTTTTTTTTTTTTTTTGCGTGAATTGGCGTTTATGGGGGACATTTCTGCAGCTTTTTTTGTTTTGTGCGTGCGTCATGCGCTCGCATTTTTTGTGTGCCATCTTTCTCCCGCCCTTTTTGCCCACACGCGTGTACGTACGCGCATATGCGTGTGTGTTTGTGCATGCGATACCACATGTCCACATGTGATGTTTAGGAGGGCAGAAGGCCCCTGTTGGCAATGGCGCCGCTTGGAAAGAAAGAGCTCCTTCTCTGGGCGGCAGAGGCGAGCGGTATTCGACCTTGCAACAAGTACGCTGACCTGCGTGATGGGGTCGTGCTGTTGGCTCTGGCGAGTCGTCTTTTTCCCGCCACTGTTGATCCCCGTCTTCTGCGGCGTGGGCCGATTGACGTGGAGCGGAATTGGGACGCGTTGCGGCGCGTCATGGAGCGAAATGGATTGCCGCTGCATTTGTGTGACCGTCAGGCGGTAGCCGCCGGCCACGCACGTCACTGCTTCAACATGTTGGTGCTGTTTTATTTTCTTACGCGGCTTTCGCAGGACTCGGAGTTTTGTGTGGACTTTGCGAACCCCGTCGACGCCGGAATTGCGGAGTTTTTGCAGTCGCCACAGAGTCTTCTATGCGTTGGGAAGTTGCCCGCAGCATGCGAAGAAGGGACGCAATTGGAGGAGGAGGAGGAAAACGAAAAACGCTCAGGTGGGTCCGCTCCAGTCCCGCCACCGCCGTCATCGTCGTCACCATCATCTTTACCTCCTTTTGCCTCCGCCAATTCTTCCTCCTACCCGCTGCATGCGGCGTTGACAACTTCTTCGGCTAAGACAAGCAGTGACGCGGAAGAACCCGTGAGGAGGGGCCGCAGCGGGGGTGGCGTGGCAAAAACGCAAAGCCTGCAGGTATCGAACGCGCGGCTGCAGGAGGAGCTTGACCATGTGCGGGCCACATCACAGCTGATGTTGGCGCAACAGCGTACGCTTTTGACGAGCGAGGTGGCCCGTATGACGGAGCAGTTTGAGGTACGGATGACGATGCTGCGCCTGGAGCGGGATCACGAGGTACGTCAGTGCCTGCTCGATATGAGGGAAGAGTACGACATTTTTCTTAGCGAAATAAAGGAGAATGAGACGGTGGCGTCTGCCCCGTCTTCTTCTCCATCTTTCATTGCCATTAGGGCTCTTGAGGGCAAGGTGCAAACCTATGAGCGTGAGCTGGCAGAGGCAAGAGACACGATCCAGCACCTCCACAATGCCATCAATCTGCAGCGTGCCCGTTACGAGGGATTTGCGGAGAAGATTTCTAGCGTATGCGCCACGGCGCCTCCCGGTGTGTCGGGTGAGGACGATTTTCTGAAGACTATGAATGCATTGCTGGGAACGCAGCCGCAGGGGGTGCGGGATGCCGTGATTCTGCGTCTGAAGACGTTGCTGTCGCAAGTGAGGGTGCCCCCCAGTGAGGATCAGAGAAACGAGCCGAGGAAAAAGGAGGAGGAGGAGGAGGATGGAGAGGAAGAATGTCACGGCACAAGCGGTGGGATATCGGGTGAAGGGCAGCGCTTCCGCATGCAACTGGAGGGATCCAAGAAGGCGAAACAGTTTCCACGGCAACAGCACCAGGACTGGTACGCTGTGCCTCTGACAGATGGGTTGGAGGCTCCGTCGTGCATGATTGACGCGGAGACGTGTGACGCTATTTGCGCGCGGGCCAACGCGGTGGCGGAGACCCATACACCAGCCGCTTCTCCCGTACGACAGGAGCTGCAGCGTCTCGTTCTTGCCATTCAGATTCTTCAAGCACGTGTTCAGACCGCGGCGAATGCCTTGATGGCCTACAAGGAGAAACAGCAGGGCCTACACGAGCAGTTGCTTTGCCTGCAGCAGAGTCGGGAGTTGGAGGCACACGAACAGGAACGCACGTTTGGGGCGAGGCTGGAGGAACAGCGGCGGCGGTTGGAAGCGAACGAGGCGGCACTCACCACAAAATTACGCCTTGTAGAGGAACGCTGTTCGCGGCGGGAGTCCGTGGCGAATATGCTGCACGAGCAGGTGCGCGAAATGGTGGGCTCATTGCTGAAGCAAACCCACGTCCACGTTAGTGGTGGCTTTGGTTCTGGTGACGAGAGTGGTTTGGCACTGACGGGCGTGCAGGCGGCACTGCAGCGTTTGCTGACGGACGTGGCAGACTCGCAGCGCACACGTGACTCGATGGAGGCTGCCCTTGGCGAGCTGAGCAAAGAGGTGGCGATACTGCGACACGACCTCGCGCGGCGGGAGCTGGAGGTGAAATCCCTGCAGACGTCACTTGCGGCGGTGGAGGCGGCACGGCGGGAAGAAAGGATGGAATTGTCGAAGGCAACGGCGGAGGCTGATGCATTGCGGGACGCCATGACGGTTGAAATGGACGCATGTCGTCGTTACATCAAACGGGTTGGGGAATTGATGACTATGATGGGAGTTTCGCCGCCCTCGTTGCATCAGGGCCCTCCATTTTTGGCCGTTGCGACGACTAATGATAATAATGATACACGTGCTAGGACGCCTGCGCCCCTTTCAGAGTTGAATAACGTCAATGGTATTCTCAAGGACATGTGTGCGGCGGAGCAGATCAAAGACACGGCAGCAGCTCCAACCGGAAGGGCTTTAGTGACAGCCGCAGCGGGGGCGAGCACGGCCTCATCATTGCTTTCCCCTGAGGAGTTGGAGCGGCGCAAGATGGAAATCCTGAGCAAATACGGCTTCTCGAATAGAATATAGCACTGAGACGCCGTCGCTGTGTATTATTTTGAAAGCAACGCGGGTTGAAGTGACTAGAGCTCCTACCTATTCTTTTAGTATGCGTTTTAAACACCCACTGACCGTAATAAGCGGTGGTGATATTGTCTCATTGCGGTTTTGCAGCCTGTGAGGTTTTATTATTATTAACATTTCTTTTGTTTTTTGTTTTTGTTTTTGCTTCCGTAGCCCTTTTTGCTTCTTAAACCGATGTCTGTTCCGCTTCGTCGTACCGTTCTGCACAGTCTTCACCTGAGCCGCAAGGCTCGCATGGGTTCCTTTGCTGGCTACGACATGCCCATTCACTACCCGCCTGGAGTCGTGCAGGAGCACCTGCACACACGCCAGGCCGCCGGTCTCTTCGACGTATCGCACGTTGGGTTCTTTGAGGTGCGGGGTGCGGATCGCCACAAGTTTTTCGAGTGGGTAACACCGAGCGGTGTGACGGAGCTGCAGGATGGACAGTCCGCTCTGACGCTGTTCATGAATGAGTCGGGCGGTGTGAAGGACGACTGTATCGTTTCCAAGTATTCCGATCACCTCCTTGCTGTTATCAATGCGGGGTGCAAAGGGAAGATAATAACGCACCTGAAGGATAGACTCGCGGAGTTCAAGGGTGACGCCACACTTGTTGAACTCGACCGCGCCATGGTGTCACTGCAGGGGCCCAAGGCGGCATCTGTCATGGCTCCCTTTGTGGAGGAACTTGACAGGGTGAAGTTCATGTGGGGACGTCGCAGCGTCTGCGTGAAGGGGATAGATATTACGCTGACACGCTGCAGTTACTCGGGGGAGGACGGCTTTGACATCATTGTGCCCATTCAAGATGCCGTGCAGTTTGTTGAACTTCTTCTACAGAACCCTGACGTACAACTTGCCGGCCTTGGGGCGAGAGACAGCCTGAGAACGGAGGCAGGGCTTTGTCTTTACTCGCACGAACTCTCGGAGGAAGTTAACCCGGTTGCTGCACGACTCATGTGGTGCATCCCAAAGCGCCGCATGGCGGAGGGAGGCTTCATTGGCCACGAGCGCCTTCAGACATTTGTGCAGCGCGCGAAGGAGCTTGTGCCGCGCTTGCGTATGGGAATCCTTTCTGTCGCGAGGGGACCAGTGGCGCGTACAGGGATGCCGATCCTCGTCGGTGATGTCGTGGTCGGGGAGGTGACGAGCGGCGTGCCGTCGCCAACGCTCTCGCGCAACATTGCGATGGGGTACATCGATCGCGCGAAGGCCCGGGCGGGGGAAACGGTGGAGTTGGAAGTGCGGGGGAAGCGGCTGCCGGGCGAGGTCACGTTGCCGCGCTTCGTTCCGCAGCGGTACTACAAGGGATGATGATGATGTTGGAGGGGTTGGCGGCCCCGTACAAGCCGGTGATTGGTGGCCGGGTGGTGGTGGTGGGCCGCACAGGGAGGAAAAGAAGAAAAAAATAAAGTAAGGGAAATAAGGCACAAGAGAAAAGCAAATCGACACAGCGACGAAAAAGGGAGAATCGTGGGAGGTGTTGCATATCTCACGTGGTTCGCCTGAGGAGTTCCGGATGCGAGTCGCGATGAAATACCGCGGGGGGTAGGACGCATCGTGTCGATTGCTGGCTGCTCGCTATCTTGTGGGTAAACACATACTTTTTCTTTTTTTGCGCTTCTTTCTCTCTATTTTATTCCCTTTTTTTTTTTCTCTTCTTTTTTTTGATTGTTATCCTTCTGGTTTTCTGGTGGATCTTTTCCGTGCCGTCATTACGTCTGTGCTCTTCTTCCCGGTAACCGTCTTTTTTTTTTTACTTCTCCTGCCCATCACTTTTTATTTTTATTTTTATTTATTTATTTTTTTGGTGTCGTTTCGCGGATTGGCAATTTTTTGATTTGCGTGTCGTCACCTAACAATGTTTTTTTTCTTTTCTTTGTTATTTGGCATGCGTGTGTGTGTGTGTGCGTAGGGCACTGTGACGCGCTGCATCTTGGTGCCAACACCCACACACACGCTCCCTTCTACGGCCCAACGCACATGTGCAGCGGGGGAGGGCGAACATACATGTCTTTTCTCCTTCACTTCATGTCTTTTTCTTCTTTTTTCCTCCCCTCCACGTGTGCGGCAGTGGTAGAAGTGCGTGTGTGTGTGTGTGTCTGTGTGTAGGGCTGCGGATGGCGGCGGATAATGTGACGGAGGCTGAGCTGGAGGTGCGACTTGAGCACGAGCTGCTGCTCTGTGAGCAGGACTTCTTGCTGCGTGAGACGGAGGCAACGACGTGCATCAGCAACCGGGCGACTACGGCGCGCAAGAATGCGGCGGAGACGGACATCGGACTTCTGCGCGCGTACTTGGAGGGCATGCGCCGGAAAAACAGGGCTGTGTGCTTTGCGGCGGAAGAGGGCATGCGGGCAAAGGTGCTCGCCGCAAAACGTCGGTCAGAGGAGCTTCGCCGCATTCTCTCGGAGCTGCAGAAGGAGACGACGGAGATCAGAGAACGGTGCGCATCTATTTCCATGTGAATATGTAGTTTTGCTCTTCAGCCCTTTTCTCTCGGACCAGCGGGGGCGGAATCCCTTTCTTTTTTTTATATTTATTTATGGCTTGCCTTCGCCAATTAATAACCCCCCCGGTGCGTTGCTGTCCCCCGCCGGACCGTGACGGCAGCGCACCCAACCGCTTGGAAGCAAAGTGGGAGGTTTTGGGGCTCTTTTTTATTTTTTTTGCTTTTTTTTTTCTTCTTCTTTTCCTGCTTCTTTGGTCTTTTGCGAAGTGTCTTTTTTTTCTCTTTATCGCGGTTGCCGGAGAAAAAAAAAAAAAAAAAACGAAGAAGAAAAGAGAAAAGCCAGACAAAAGAGGGCTGCCAAACGTGCCAGCGCAACTCGGCATCATTAGGGCGGTGTCCCGCACACACACACACACACATTGATTTCATGAATGGGTAACGCGCTGGCAGGAGTTTGTAGGCAAATCCGATGTCTTGATGCTAATTCACCACGACACGAGCGAAGGCGTTCGCCTCGTGCCGCTTCTTTTTCTTCTCACCCATCGCGTTTGCGTAAAACGCCGTTGTCGCCGCTTAAACCGGGTGGAAAAATAGCCTGTGAGATTTGTGGAATTTGCTTTGACCCGGTGGGCTTGGAAAAACATCGTTCGATGTGCCGAGCCTCCCGTGGAGTAGAGACGGAGCAGGCACGTTCATGTTTAGGCTGCACGGGGGAAGGGCTCCCTAACGATGAACCTGAAGAGTTGTGTGTGGTGTGCTTTGCGGAGAAGCGGATGTATGCTTTCCTTCCGTGTGGACACGTGGCCTGCTGCAGCTCATGCGGGAAGTTGGTGGATAGATGCCCGGTGTGCCGGGAGGAACGGTTCGGGTACTGCGTTGTCAACACCACTGCCCTTCTGCAGTTCAAGTGCCCACATTGCAGGGCCATTGTGGCGCCTGAGCTGTACGACGGACATCGCGAGGTGTGTGCCATCCAATCCAGGGCGGCGCAGGTGGGTCACAGTGGACCTGCGACCGACGCAGACACTCGCAGTAAAAACGCGGCTACGTCGGGGAGGAGGGCGGAGGGCGGCGGTAATCATCCACCGGCGGCGGTCCCCGCCAAACGCAGTGCGAGTAGTCACGGGATCACACCGAACTTCTGCATCGAGTGCCGGAGGGAGAACGCGCCGCTGGTCATCATTGGGCCGTGCGGCCACCGGGTTCTTTGCGATGATTGTTTTGCGGGTCGAATCACATGTCCGGTTTGCCTGCGGGAGATCGAACACGGTTGGAAATCCTACATTTAGGCTCGCTGTGCACACGAAACGAGGGAACGAAAGGGGGAAAATCAAAAGGAAAGAAAGTAAGAAGGTGGGTGGGTGGGAGGAGTCTTAAGAGCAAAGTTGGCGAAAAGTATGTCCCTCAATGAAAAAGAAGGAAGGAAGAAACAAGGCAAAGCAAAAAAATATGGGGTCAGGGGGAAGGGTAAGGGTAAGGGGAAGGGGAAGGGTCGATTAAAAAGTAGTTGAGAGGAACATGGATGTGAGTTGAGAAGGAGAGAGAGAGAAGGTCCGTGCGAGTCACTGGCTGTTAGTTAGAGTGCCATTCATCCTTCTTTTTTTTTTTTTTTTTGATAAAAATAGGAGTGAGTGAGTCAGTGAGAGGTTAGAGTTGCCATGACGACACTGGACCCAGAATGTTTTCTGGCGCATGTATCAAAGTTTGAAGCGTGCAACATCGATTCGTCACTTTATCCACCGCCTTACGTCCTCCACGGCAGGCTCCCTCACTCCAACTTTGTGTGCAGTGCGAGCCTCGGAAACTCAACCCCGTCGTGGTCTTTCTGCCATACCTTTGAATGCACTGGAGGAGGGAACACTGCGGAGCCCCCGATAGTGCTGGAGTGCTACGGCAATAACGGGGAGGAGTTTGTGGGCATGTGCGCCGTGGAGTTATCTCAGTTGCTGGAGGCTTCATCATCAAAGGACTCGATCGTGGCGCTGCAGCTGAGGGACGGCTATTTTGTCAGAGGTGAGATATCGTTTCATGCGACGTTAGAGAAATTACACTCGTTCGACATTCACATCCCACGCATGGCCATTGCGCCACATTCACCACCGGGAGCCTCCGTGTACGTGGAGCTTTCGTGCGGTTACGAAGGCAGTGGCGGCGCGGTGTCCGTGACGTCGGAGCGGGTGGCGACGGAAGTCTTCGAGTGGGCGCCGCTGCCGCCATTGCTGCAATGCAGAGTTACTCCCGGAACACTGACGCAAGACGGTGTTTTCGGCAAACTCTTCAGCGATTCCGGGGAGCGGCTCGGTCACTTTCGCATCGTTGTGCCCGCTTCTGTCGTCAGGGGAATAACAGCACCGGCATCACTGTCAGAGGACGGCGTGAGCAGCGAGCAGTTTGAGTTTGACGTTCCCGTGGAGTCAACGCCCTCGGGCATCGTGCTGCGGTGCGCAGGCAACATGACGCTTTTGAGGGGTGCTTGCCCGGCGGTATGTCAGGCATCCGCCGAGGCCTCTTTAGACGCCGAGAGGAGCACAGAAACGCATGAATTTTTTCGCGGTGCCCTCTCTGAAGACCTGCAGGTCCTGAGCGAGGTTCTGGAGCAGCAGCAGCGGATGCTCGGGACGGTTCGAGAGCAGTTGGAATGGGTGCGGGATTACAAGGCCACCATCAAACAACGACTGGAGGTGTTGCGGCGCCACTCGACGGCGACGGACTCCACAGGCGTTGGGATCAGGAGCCGGATTGAGAGGGAACTGCAAGGCTGCATCATGCAGCGGGAACAACTACGGGATGAGCTTGCCGCGCTTCGGAAACGCAGAGCGGCGGCCACAGAAGAACATTTGCTGCGGGTGGAGGAGCAGAGGAGGTTGCAGGAAACGCTGGAGGAGGAACAGGCAAAGGCAGAGTTTCTCCGCGAAGGTGTCAAGAAGTTGCAGCTGGAAATGCAAGTGCATGCAAAGATGGAGAAGAAGCGGGAGCAGCTGCGTCTGCGGCAGTCGGAAGAACACCAGCAACTCAACAGCGAAGATGCAGAGACACTGGTAGAGGTGATGCGTTTACTGGAACGACACAAGTGAATTGCTTCACCTTGCCAATAACGAGCCAGACGTGATATTTCCGACATTTTTTTTTAGCCATTGTGGGTCTTTACATTTAAAGACTTATTTGCATACTTATGAATTACTCTTTTCTTCTTGCTTGCACGATGCGTATACATGTGCGTTTATATATACATATACATATTTATATGTATATTTGTGTGCCATATGCGAGGGGCGGGGCTTCTTTTTTTTTTTTTTTTTTGTTGTTGTTGTCCAGGTCCATGCCTCCTCCTTTTTTTTTTTTTGACACGCATGCACGCATAGTCTTCCCCTTTAAAAAAGTAAAAAAAAAAAAAGAAGGAGGGTAAATATAAGCCGGCAGGGCGATGATAGATCACAGCCTCTTTGAAAGGTATGATTCGCTCAATCGGAACTACACGGGAAAAAGGCCGCAGCTGGGTCCGGGTGTGAAGTGCGTACAGTGCGACGGCTGTGATCGTGTAATCACGTTCGCCGTGTTCCACAGCGAGTACGAAGGCGGCGTGGATGTGTGCAACATTTGCCGTGTGGCTGCCGAGCAAAGTGCAGGCGGGTACGTGCAGTGCACGGATCGAAGACGGCGTCTTTGCTTTGCGAATCACCCGTTGTGTTTTGTTGGCCCCGCTCCGCTGCCCAAAGGCTACGAGTTGGACAAGGACGAGATTGACGTGGAGCACGACCCCGGGCTGCTGGCGAGGCGCTTCAAGAGGTCTGTTGACGTTGTCGCCCGCCGCGGCCTTGGTCGTCCAAGGAAGCGGCCGCGTGGACGACGCCGCGAAGGTGACGGGAGTAAAAAAAACGAAAAGAGGGATGGTAACGAGGACTGGTCGACGGCGAAGAGGTCGAGGCGAGGCGTTGGCGGAGGCGTGGCAGCTGTGACGATGGCCGCCGGTGCTGCTGCTGTCGCTTCCGCTTCCGCTTCCGATGCGGCGGCAACGACGACGCCGGAAACAGCAGCACCACAAGCGACAGCAGCACAAGCCTCGCCATTGCCGCCGCGGGAGGAGCCGAAATTGAAAGCACCGCCACCTGCAGGTGTTGCCGAGGTGAAAGGGGAGAATGGTGCAACGCATAGCGAGCAACCGCAGAATCCAGCAGGGAGTAATAAAGACTCCGCACGGCGGATGAAGTGGGAACGCGTGGTAAACAGTCCAGTGGCGAAGTTTTTTCTCCAAATTGAGCCCCGCACCAAAAGGACCGCCGAACGCCCAGCATCCATGGTCTACCAGCCGCTATGCGTATTCGACCACGATAGCATTCAAGAGTTTTCCGTTGCCCCGAACAGGAGTTGCCGAACCACCCGTGGGTTTGTAGGCTTCACGTCCTGCAGCAGTGTCCTCTGTGTGCGCATAGTTCCAACGATGCCTGAAGTGGGTCTGTGGTTTTCAGTGATGTGTGAGGAGGATTGCTGCACGCGGCTTGACATATGGCATTGCCCTCCTAAAGCAAGCGCCACTGCCTCTTCTTTCCTCAGTCTCAGCGATGTTGCGCCTCCAGTACGCAGGTACGTTGTGCATGTGGGACTAAACGTGGCAGTGTCGATGGATTGGCTCCCTGTTCCCTTACATCGAACGGACAACAACAAGTTGGGTCTCTGCACGTTTATCCGTGGGAAGTACTTGGTCTCGACAGTTCTTCCCCGCGATGTAGTTGCTGAGACCTCAGCGGCTGTAACGCGTGGCTGCGGCAACGGTGGTGCTGATGGCGCTGGCCGCAGGAGTGGTCGTTGCGTCCACGTGGCTGCGGAGGTGTGTGGTGCGACTCTGCTGAAGCGTGAAATCGAACTTGTGGAGATTCGGTGGAGCTCCAACGCCACTTCTCTCGCCGGGACGTTTCTCTTTGCGATTGGCCGCTGCACCTCGGTGGTGGTGCTTCAGCCCACCGGCGACACACACTCGGGTAAGTTGATGTTGCAAGTGGTGCATTACATTGAAGCAAAGGGCGTCGTGGCGTCTCCACCGTTTTTGCCGTTCCCTCCCATTGCTGTTGGTGCGGCGCGTAGTGGCCACACGATGTTGGTGGTTTCACATGGAACAAGTGTGGCATTCTACCAGGCGCCCGAGTTCAGCACGAAACTTTTTGTGGCCGTGGATGAGGTGGTGACTTGTGTACGATCCTACGAGCGACGTTTGACGATGGGCCTGGCGAGTGGTGCTGTTGTGGACGTTCGTAGCGGGATGCCGATTGCGACGCTGCAGTCGCCACCATTACTTATTGACCGCATAGAAGGCACGTCTAATGATGAAGAGACGTGGCTTGTGGCGGACACCTCGGGAGAGTGTACACGGATTTATCGGCACCGTCAGGGAGATGCGGAGCCCAGGACGGAGTGTGTTCTCTCGCTCGCTCGGGTGCAGCGTGCAGCAGATCAGCCGGCGGCGTTAATTATGGGCTGCAGCCGCATGAGTGAGTCCCTGCGTATTACTGGGGACAGCGCGCCGCAATTTGTGCAGCATCCACTGCAGCATCTTATGATCGCGCGTGGTCCGCTACTTGCCTTTTTTACCGACGGTGTCTGGTTATTGTCTCCGCAGTGACTGGAGTGCTGGCAGACATGGATGCACTCGCAAACATAACTATGGAAGCAACAGAGGCGGTGTGTGTGTGTGTGTGTGTGTGAGAAAGAGAGAGGGAGAGAAAAAAAAAAAAAAAATAAGTTTGATAATAACAGAGATTTTTTTCCTGTCAAAGAGTGGCCTATTTTTTTTTGTGTGGAGCCAACCGCCCCTTTGTTGCAATGGTACTAAAGACCAGCATAAACATACTCTTTTTTTATAGGTTGCATGTCACACTCTTGTCGCCTTGCGGATGTCTTTTCTTTTTTTTCCTTCTTTCTTCTCTCTTCGTCCCCTTCCCCCGTTACTCAACAAATGGCTGTTGGGAGGATTCGAAGGGGAAACAACAACAACAACAACAAAAAAAAAAAACAACAGCAAAAGCAATTTCATTTATTTATAAATAAATTTTTTTGGTCGTCGGTGTTGGTGTTTTTTCTGTAGACCTAAAACATAATTCCACGCTAAGGGAGAGAAGAGGCAGAGAAGCGGAGGAGGATATTTAATAAAAAAGTTTCTTTTTTTTGTTTTTTTTTTGTTTGTGCGTGTTGCGTCAGCCACCACGAAGTGTCTTGCACGCAGTCGACTCATGCGCACGGCACTCCCGTCGAAGCTCGAGAATTTGGTGCGGGCGGAGTTTGAGGACACATGCCGCCGCCGCTTTTTTTTCGGTCTGGCCTTTGACCCGTACGGCGGGTCGGCGGGGCTGTACGACCTGGGCCCGCCGCTCTGCGCCATGAAGGCCAACCTCCTGTCGTACTGGCGGCAGCACTTTGTGCTGGAGGAGAACATGTGTGAGGTGGACACGACGTCCCTGACGCCGGAGGAGGTGTTCAAGGCATCCGGCCATGTGGTGCGGTTCAACGACGTCATGGTGCGGGACACCGTCACAGGCGAGTGCATCCGCGCCGACAAGCTGCTCGAGGAGTACAGTGAGACGCGGCTCAAGGACGCCACCCTGCCAATAGAAACGAAGCAGGAGATGCAGACGCTCCGTAACAGGGCGGCCGGGATGACGCCGGCGGAGATGAAGGCGGTGATTGAACACCACCAGGTCAATTCGCCCAAAGGCAACGCACTCAGCGAGCCGTTTCCGTTCAATCTCATGTTCTCCACGAGTATTGGACCGGAGGGAGACCGTGTTGGGTACATGCGCCCTGAACTTGCGCAGGGGATCATACTGAACTTTAAGAGACTACTCGATTCAGGCAATGCGCAGCGCATGCCGTTTGCAGGGGCGTGCATCGGCACCGCCTTCCGAAACGAAATTGCGCCACGCGCAAACCTTATCCGCGTCCGTGAGTTTACGCTGGCGGAGATTGAGCACTTTGTCAACCCCAACGACAAGAGCCATGAAAAGTTTGAGAGCGTCAGGGGCACGGAGTTCTGGGCATGGCCACGGGAACTACAGGACGCCAATGCAGACCCTGTTCTTATGACCGTTGGGGATGCCGTTGCTAAAAAGATCATTGACAATGAGACGCTCGGCTACTTCATTGCCCGCACGGTTCTTTTTCTTGAGGCCGTCGGTTTGCGTTTTCTCCGCTTCCGCAACACCAGCGTGATGAGATG
>NW_001849571.1:90659-134278 GCF_000209065.1 Trypanosoma cruzi | reverse complement strand
GAGAAGCGTGCCGTCTTCAGCATGCGCCCTGTGATTGCGCCGCAGAAGGTGGCGGTGCTGCCGCTGCTTGTGAAGCCGGAGTTGTTGCGGGTGGTGGAGGAGATCCGTGGCGACATGGTGCTGCGGGGCATCTCGACCCGCACCGACGACAGCGGCGCCTCGATTGGGAAGAAGTACGCCCGTGTGGACGAGCTCGGCATTCCGTTCTGCGTCACGTGCGACTTTGAGACGGACGGATGCGTCACGCTGCGTGAGCGCGACAGCGCCCGGCAGGTGCGCATCCCAAGGGAGACGGTCGCCGACGTGGTGGCGGAGTTGAGCCGCCCGCTACAACCACGCGAGTGGAGTAGCGTCGAGACGGAGTTCCCTGCACAGTCAATAGCAGCGTGACCGTACCGCGGCGTGGATTTAGAACAGATGCCACGGAAAAATAACAAAGAGAGGATTATGGTTTGGTGTGTGTGTGTGAAGTCATCAAATGAGGCTCAATAAAATGTATTTCTGGGGAACGCAGCACGAAAAAAAGAAAAAAAAAAAAGAGTGGGGTTTGTGTCACGGTGATAGTAATGCACCGCGCGCATGTGGGGCCTTTCTCTTTACATTTTATGTGTTTGTTCTTGCCGCATTAGATGATGCTATTATTCGCCTACTGCCATCCCCACTGTTACTCTTTCTCTCACCGGTGACCGTTTCTCTGTCTCTCTGTCGGTGTGCGTGCTTGTGCGATGGCTTTAAGCCTGGTTTTTTTTTTTTTTTTTTTTTTTTTCCTTTCATGCCACCTTCTCTCTCTTTCTCTCTATCTTACACATGCGGGGCAGGAAAAGGAAAAGAGCGGAGGGTAAACACCGTAGGGAACCGAATAGAGGACCGAAAGTCAGCCGATAGACGGAAGCAGAAGAGGGAGGGAGGTGGGGGGGGGGAGAAGAAAATAGAAAACAAAAAAAACAACAAAATACAAAATAACAAAACAAACCGAACCACCTGGTGGCAGCGATGTTGAGTCGTCTCTTTGGTAGAGGGGATAAGCAGGCGAAGGCCCGCGAGAAGCAGCAGTCGGGAGGGCCCGGCTCCGTCTCGCAAACTCTGGAAAAACTGGAGTCGGCCTACGAGCTTCTCGAGAAGCGAGAGGGGGTGCTCGAAAAGAAGATGGAGATGGAGTTGGAGAGGGCAAAGCAGTACCACGCCAAGAAGAACACACAGGCAGCGCTTCAGTGCATGAAGCGGAAGAAGGCGTTTGAGGAGCAGCTGACGAACATCAGCGCCCAGAAGCAAAACCTCGAGACACTGAAGTTTACGCTGCAGAATCAGAATATGAATAACGAACTACTGGAGGTGCAGCAGCGCGTCAAGAATGAGCTGCGGGAACGTAATAAAAAGATGGATGCGGATCGTGTAGAGGAGAATATGGAGGAGTTGCAGGAGGAGATGGAGAAGGCCAACGCCGTCGCCGAGGCCCTGCGACAGCCGCTCGACAGCCAACTGCTGGACGAGGACGAACTCATGGGAGAACTCATGGCGGAACTGCAGACTGCCGATGTGAAGGTGGCAGAGTCAGCGCCAGCGCTGCCGGCCATGCCAAGTGTGCCTACCGGAAAGCTGCCGAAGTTGACTGCCAAAGAAAAAGAGGATGAGGATGAAGAGGCGCTGCGAGCCCTTGAGGCAGAACTTCAGTCTTAGTGCTGGGCGTGTCTCTTTTCCCCCTTTTTTTCTCCATTCACACCGTTAGGCTCTTGCGTTGCATATATATATATTTATATTTATCTATATATATATATATATTTCTCTTTCTTTGTGTGTCTGTGTGTGAGGGGGGAGAAGGAGAAAAAAAACAAAAGCCCCAAAGTTGGAGCAAAACGAGTTAAGCGAGGAACGCAAAGGAAATAGTTTTCTTTTTTTCTTTTTCTTTTTGTGAGGAGGACTGGGAGAGAGGATACATGAATGCAAAAAAAAAAAAAAAAAAAAAAAGGAAGTGAGAGTGAGAGAGAGGGTAAGAAAAAAAAAAAAAAAAAAAAAAAGCGGAATGAGCAGCAACGACAAGAGCAGGCGGGGGAGCCGTGGACAAGATCTGCGTGTGTGTGTGTGCAAGAGTTGAGTACAGAGGCTTTCTTTTAGTGTGTTTATATATTTATATTTATAAGCTCGGTGTCTGTTACTGGTTTAGAGCGCCGCCGCTTCTTGTGCGTACTTTTTGCATGTCTCCTGTGTGACTCCGCTTGCATTCCCTCCTTTATTTATGAGGCAGTTGAAACGAACACTCCGCCTTCCTTCATGCCACAGACGTGCTCATGCATTTTTATGCGTTTATGCGTATTTATGATTAGTTGTGTGCCCTTTTTTTTTTATTTTATTTTTTGGTGCATATTTGTCTGTGTGTGCTGTTAATAAAATCTGTTGGCACTGAATGGCACTTTTTATCTCATCGGTTTTTTCTTTGGTCTTTCAAAAACTTTTTTTTATTGTTAAGGCTCTCATCGAAATTACAACAATGAAGGGGAGGGAGGGATGACTGTTCCCCACTCACCGCTACTGGCGGCACAGCGGCCTCATCGGACGCGAGGGGCACTGATGGCCGCGCCTCATCGCGATGTTTAACGGCCCGCGAGAACGAAGTTTTGTATTTTGTCTGCAAGTGGCTTGCAAAGGAACACGGATGTGGGGCCACTCTCCCCATGCGTGATGGATATGCCACGAGATCTTCCTTTTCCCCCTTCCTCATTCCCTCCTTTTCTCTCCTCCTTGCTTTCTTCCAGTTTCTGTGGCGGCGTTGGGCGTCATGCGGCATTTCACCAGGGGCTTTCTTTTTTTAATTATTATTATTTTGCCTGCACTTGGCTATAAAATTTTTTGTTTTTAATTTACGTGTTTTCCTTTTTGTTAGGTGGCGGGCTGAAACAGCATAGGGCTCAATGCTACCCATTGTGCAGGAGTACATGACCGAATGTGCGCAGCGGCGGGTGGAGCCGTATTACGGTTTTATCGAGCATGCGGGGGCCGGAGAAATAGTGACGGACTTGGATTTTGCCCCGTTGCACAGTGTGCGGGTTTTTGCATCGACGTTGCTGCGTTGCGGGCCGCGTTCCATCGCTGCGAGGGGGCCGAAGTTGCAGGTTTTGGCGCTGCGTTACGACTCGAACAAGGGCATGCATCACCCCCCGCGGCAGTCGAAGCGCAAGGTTTCCTACACGGCCTTGTTGTCGCAGCGTCTCCCTGAAGATGTCATTGTTGCAGCACAAAACCGGCCGGTGCTGAGGAGCCTCATTGACGGCGTGCGTGTGGCGTGCATGACTTACACGGGGCATTTGGTTCGTGTGGAGTTGTGTGGCCTGCCGCTTAGCGAGATAAGGGAGGTGGTTGCCAGGCTGTTTGATGTGCTGCAGCACTGTGGCCTCCTTCGGGTACTCAAACTGAACAAGTCCAAGCTGACGGACCAGCTTTTCACGCGGCTGACAACGACGGTGAACACGTTTCCCTCACTGAAGGAGGGCCACTTCTCCGAGTGCGGTCTTACAGACGGCAGTGCCAGGGGAATTCATTCTCTCATTCTCCTCAATCGTGGCAGGGAGCAGAACGCAATGTGGCGTGCGTCTCTGAGGGACGGGGGTGGCGGTCACGTTGCAACGTTCGCGCGGGGGCTGGAAGTGCTTGATTTGTCGGGGAATTGCTTTAGCGATGCCACTCTTAGGCGATTGGGACTTGCCATAGCGCATGATGCATCGCTGCGAGTAATTGATATGAGCCGCAACACTGTGACGACGGCAGGGCTGAAGGAGTTTTTACAGCGTGGGACACTGCAGGAGAGCGCAGTGGAGTCCCTTGACCTGTCAAAGAACTTGATTGACACAAAGGATAAATTTTTCGTTGGGGATGATTTTGCATGTCAGCAAACGTACGGGGAGCAGCTTCTTCTCACCCGGTTAGACTCTCGAGAGCGGCACCGCAGCGCCAGCACGGCACCCCAATTGGAGGTGAGTGGTGCCACCGTACCACAGCTGAAGTCATCGGCCGCCGATGGTGCGCCGCTGGAGATTCACCATCCGCGTGCCGTCTCGCCCGAGGACGTTGGGGCCGGCGGTTTAAGGTCACGCGAGTCGAGTCCCGCTGCGGTGTTGGACACACGTGAGGAGAACGCTGAGGTTTGCTCTCAGTCGTTGAGATACCCCGGGATGGAGCGGCTGCAGGCAAACCGTAGCACATGGACCGCCTCGCCCGAGATGTTTGATCGCCAAAGCAACGCCAGCCGCCGTAACGGGGACCGCAAGGCATCCGAACGTTCTCGATTTTCTTATCAGGAGACGGGGAAACAGCAGGAAAACCAACCGCGCCACAATCAATACCCACCGCCGCATCAAACTGCCGTGCCTTTTTTCCCACCGCTTCTTTTTGCTCCCACCGGCAGTGGCGATGGCCCTCAGCAGCAGCAGCAGCAGTGGTGTGGTGTCCCGCTGTATGTCCCTGTCCCTGTTTCTTCACTTGGGGCTATGGCGATGCCGCCACCCGCGCGATCTACGCGGGATGTCGCCGTGGGGACCTCGCCTCAGCCGGACACGATGCAGCAGAGCACTTCTAGATCCCTCTCTACCACGCCATTGGCCGACGGCGATGTCACGGATGACGGCACCGCCTTTGAGAAGATGATGATGGAACCCTTACAGACCAATGACTGGGAACTTGCGGACTGGAGGAGGAATGAGCAGCGCTTTCTGGAGTCTCTCATTGTGCGACTGGAGTCCCACGAAAATACGACAACCGAGATGCTGGAGCGAAACTACCAGGCAACATGTGATCGTTTGGGTGCCATTCAAGAGGAATTCTCGCGGCAGATTCACGAGCTGCTTCAGGAGCAGCGTGTGGGGTCTGAGCGGTTTCGTGGGCAGCTGCGCGAGGAATTATTAAGCGAACGGCAACAGCAACAACAGCAGCAGGACCCTGAAGCCGCCATGGCGGAGCAGCTGGCGCAACTCATAGATACGGGGATGAAACGGATTCATGATCAGATGGAGAGGCGTTCGGCTTCTGCGTCTGGCACGGCAGCCAAGGCGGCGGGTGTTGACTTGCAACAACCAACACAGGAATACCTCCGTGTAGTGAAGGAGCGATTGAGCAGTTTGGGATGGTGAGGGGGGCGAGAAGGAGGGCTGTACGCAAGATATGCCTTTTCACATGTATGTGTGTTTCTGCTGGGAGCTTTTTTTTCTGGTGTCGCTTCCATGTCGTCTTCTGTTTCTGCAGCGGTTGCCACTATGAGGGGGAGGGGCCGCAGGTTTTTTTTTTCTTTTTTTTTTGCCGCTTATTTATTTATTTATTTATTTTTCTTTTGTTTGGCTTGTTGCAAAAAAAAGCAAAAAAAAAAAAAAAGAAGGCGTGGAGGGGTCCACCGGGACGAAAGATTCATTCGACGCAAAGGAGGGAAAGAGAGAGAGAGTGTGTGTGTGTGTGAAGGCGAAACGAAAAACATAAAAAACAACAAAAAAGGAAGGACGCAACCGGAAGAACAGCGGGGGGTAAGCAATGAACATTCAGGGCTTAGCGCTGCACGGGCACATGAAGCCCGTGACGATGATTAAGTTCAACCGCGAAGGGGACCTGCTTTTCTCGACGGCAAAGGAGCCTAACATCAGCGTGTGGTACACCAAAACAGGGGAACGTCTCGGTGTGTTTAACGGTCATAGCGCCATTGCCGCGTGTGATGTGAACAATTACTCCACGCTGCTTGTGACTGGCGGTATGGACTTCAAGGCCAAGTTGTGGTGTGTAGAGAGCGGGGATGAGTTGGCGAACATCATGCTCAAGAGCCCTGCTCGTGCCGTTGGCTTTGCGCATGACGACAGCAAAGTGATGGTGAGCACCTCCAGGAAGATGGGCGAGAAGTCGGCAATTCAGCTGTACAACCTGCCCTTTGCCGTGCCGAAGGAGGACTACATTGTGCATCCCGTCAAGACAGCCTTTAATCCCTGCGCTGAGTTTGTTTCGGAGAGCGACGATATCACGTTTGCGGTGTGGGGTCCAACGAACGACACAATTTACTACTCCATGTCCGACGGCTCCGTGGCGATTCTCGACGTGGAGACAATGCGCACCATTCGCACGCAACAGCCACATGAGGAAACTGTTAATCGCATCGGATTTGACTGCAACTACTACACTCTCATCACCGCCTCTAAGGACAAGACGGCCCGTCTGTTAGATTCCCGCGACATGTCGGTCATCCAGACATACAGGAGCGACGTGCCGGTGAACGATGCGTCCATCTCTCCATGCGGCGACCATGTCATTCTGGGAGGTGGCATGGAAGCGCAGGATGTGACGACACAAGGTGGCCAGACCAGCTTTGAGGTGAAGTTCTACCACAAGGTGCATGAAAAGCAGCTTGGTCAGGTGCGTTGCCACTTTGGTACCATTAACGCCGTCTCTTTCTTTCCCGACGGTCGTGGGTTTGCTAGCGGTGCCTTTGATGGCCTCGTGAAGCTCCACCGCTTTGATGAGAATTACGAAGCCGCGCCCGGGGCAAAGCCGGTTTGGTCGCCGGACTCGTCTTGAATATGCCCCGCCGAGGGACCTAAAAACAACAAATAAGAAGAAAAGGAAAATCAGAGACAATCAGACTGCAGTGCGGCACTCAACTGTTCTTAAAAAAAAAATATTTCATTTTCAGTCTTTATTCCGTTCCTGTGTGCTCTGTTTGTGTAACCCCATACTCCCTGACCGCCTCGTGCTGCCTTTTTTTTTTCTTTTTTTTTTTTTTGCCTGCATGTCATTGCATCACAGAACTTTTGATTTTTTTCTTTTTTCTTTTTTTTTTTTTTTTTTTGTTTTTGCGCTTTGGCTTTCACGGCGGGGTCTCAGTTTGCATCCATGTGGCGCAAGGGGGCGGCCACTATGATACGACTGCGGCAGCCGCTTTGTTATCATAACGGCATGCGTGCAACGGTGATGGCAACGCGTGCACTCTCGAGCGGTGACGTGCAGGACGAGGCGACAAGGTGGGCGCGTGGGATGGAGGACAAGTACGGGCCTGGCGCGTACAAATTGTTCCGCCCGCTCTACAAGGATCTTTCAGACGAGATGCGACGGGAGGTGAACGTGAGGCCGCCGCCCCCGATGGATGGTTGGACCACACGTCATGATGAGGCGACGAATCTCGTCGTATTTGAGCGCGCTGCCGATGAAACGACGCGAGTGGGCCGTGTTGTTGCGTACAGCCCGATTGAAATGGCGAACCCGCCAAAACTTAACGATTTGCTGTATTTTTTAGACTGGTTCCCTGTGGAGGTGCTGGTGGCACGTAATGGCGTTATTTTGCACTTTTCAATGGCCGTCAACGAGGGTGGGATGCACATGCGCAATGTTCGTGCCTACAAGGAGGAGGAGCATTTGCTTTCCACCACAGACGACGCGGCGTGGGTGCGTCGTCATCTCTACTACGATGGCCCATGCCTCTGGCACCTTGAGTTGGACGTACAGAACGAACTGTACGATATCATGCAAGATCACGGCATTACGCTGGATTGGATGCGGTGGGCGGCCGGGTGGGTGTACTACCTTGAGCACGTGGCATATGTGCAGTGGAGTGTCGGCATGCTGGAGCAGCTTATTCCGTCGGTGCTACGCGGTCCAGAGGAAGACTTTCTCACGGCGGAAGAGAGGGAAGAACTCAGCAAGCCAACGGAGGAGTGGTTAGATGGGCATTATGCGTAGTGGCGCAGCCCTTTTTTTTTTTTTTTCTTTTTGCCTAACCGCAGCTTTTTGGGTGCGTTGCTCACCGCCGTCTTTGCCTCCTTTCGAATCTATGAGTGTTATTTTGAGGGATGTAAAATGTGGATACAACATGAATGTGTCTTTGTGGTTTTCTGTACTTTTGCAGCTAGTGCTGTCCCTCGCTGGTTGCCTCCACTCCTTCTTTTTTTTTTTTATTTTCCTTTTTCTTCTTGTCTCTCAACTACCGGGGGAGGGGATGTGCATTGCTCTTGGCATCGTCGCGGAGGATGATGAGGCATGGCGAATTGCCAGCGAGGCTGTCGCTGCAGAAAAGGAGCCTGTCTTCAGCGGGAACAACGGCCCTTTTGTAGATGTCTGGTTTGGCGAACATAAACTCTTTGGCCTCGTTCAACGCGTTGCTCCAAACGACTTTATTCAGGTCGCCCAGGAGTGTGGCGAGAGGAGTGATGACGCCGCGGCCACGTCGCGGATACGTGTGACGCACAACGTCTCTTTTGTCCTTCACCTCTCGTCGGTGCCGCATGCGATGCTGCAGGCACGGGCAGCGCCGGAGGACAAGTTTGTGAACTTCATGCAACTTGTCGTGGATTACGCTTCGCTGCTGCGGCGCGGGATGAAGGATGAGTTTCTTGGCGTCGATCCCGAGTCCGATGCGGAGTACATACGCTTCACGCCCCAGTGAGACATTGCGGCTGTGCGTTGGTGCTGGTGACTTCTCTTCTGGACACGTGTGCCTCTGGTGTACACTTCTCTCATTTTCTTCTTTTCCTTTTTTTTCTTGTTGTTTGTGGGGATGCCTTTTCTGTTTATTTTTTCCTCTGGTTTCTCCTTCTGTCCCACTTTCTCCTGCTGGGCGGGCGTTGCTCCTCGCGAGAAGAGAAGTAATAAAATTACGTGAAAAAAAAAAAAAAGGAAAAGAAAAGCCGATCATCAGCCATAGCTTCAAGCAGGCACACACACACAAACACACGTACGCGCAAAACAATTAACGCCATTAAAACATCATGACCGATTACAAAGTCCGAGACATCAGCCTGGCAGAGTGGGGCCGAAAGGCAATTGAAATCGCGGAGAACGAGATGCCGGGGCTCATGGAGCTGCGCCGTGAGTACAGCCAGTCGAAGCCACTCAAGGGCGCCAAGATCGCTGGCTGCCTGCACATGACGGTGCAGACGGCAGTGCTGATTGAGACACTCATCCAGCTTGGCGCGGAGGTTCGTTGGAGCTCATGCAACATCTTTTCTACCCAAGACAACGCCGCCGCCGCCATTGCGAAGCGTGGCATCCCCGTGTTCGCCTGGAAGGGAGAAACGGAGGAGGAGTACCAATGGTGCATTGAGCAGACACTTAAGGGCTTCAGCGGCGACGGATTCCCGAACATGATCCTCGACGACGGCGGTGACCTGACGAACCACGTCCTTGACCACTGCCCCCACCTTGTGGACAAAATCTACGGCATATCGGAGGAAACGACAACAGGTGTGAAGAATTTGTACAAACGTCTGCAGCGCGGAAAACTGCCCATCCCTGCCATCAACGTGAATGACAGCGTCACAAAGAGCAAGTTTGACAACCTCTACGGCTGCCGCGAGTCACTTGTGGACGGCATCAAACGTGCCACGGACGTGATGATCGCTGGAAAGACTGCCTGTGTTTGTGGTTATGGCGACGTGGGCAAAGGCTGCGCCGCCGCCCTGCGTGCTTTTGGTGCCCGTGTTGTTGTCACGGAGGTGGACCCGATCAACGCGCTGCAGGCGGCGATGGAAGGGTACCAGGTGCTTCTGGTCGAGGACATCGTGGAGCAGGCGCACATTTTTGTCACGACGACCGGTAACGACGACATCATCACGGCCGAGCACTTCCCCCGCATGCAAGATGACGCGATTGTGTGCAACATTGGCCACTTTGACACGGAGATTCAAGTGTCGTGGCTGAAGGCGAACGCGAAGGAGCGCGTGGAGGTTAAACCGCAGGTGGATCGCTACACCATGCACAATGGCCGCCACATCATTCTTTTGGCGGAGGGCCGCCTCGTGAATTTGGGATGCGCCAGCGGCCACCCCTCGTTCGTCATGTCGAACTCCTTCAGCAACCAGGTGCTTGCGCAGATCGAGCTCTGGACGCAGCGTGAGAGCGGCAAGTACCCGCGTGGCGAGAAGGCACAGGTGTACTTCCTGCCAAAAAAGCTGGACGAGAAGGTGGCGGCCCTGCACCTTGGCAAGCTCGGGGCCAAGCTGACGAAGCTCACCGCGAGGCAGGCGGATTACATCAACTGCCCCGTGGACGGCCCATTCAAGCCGGACCACTACCGCTACTAATCGCTTCTCGCACGCCTGTGAGGGGCGGAGAGGAGGAGGCAGGCAGAAAAACAGGCGGAGGGCGAGCACGTTTGCACCCCATTCATTCATTCATGTGCCCGGCAATATACATTCATGCATACGTGCGGCCGCGGCAACGCACGGCGTAATTTGGTTTTATACGACTGTTGAATTGAGCGAGAAATAAAGTGGAGGTTCGTATGAGGGAGGGGGGAAGAAGAAGGAAGAAAGAAAAGGAATAAAAAATGAAGTTTTTTTTTGTTTTGTTTTGTTTGGGACGCATTTAACTATCGATGAAAAAACAAAAAAAAAAAGAAGGAACTGTTGAAGGGAAAAAAGCAAAAGAGGAGGGGGGGGGGGCAGGTGAATACGCCAAGGAGGCAGGCATGAGGAAAAGAAAAAAAAAGAAAAAAAAAAAAGAAACAAACAAAACACAAACACACATAAATACTTACAAAAAAAAAAAAATAAAAAGATACTCAAAATGTGGGGGATGTGAAGGAAGTTGCGTGTGTTTTGAGTAATTTACATCTTGTCTGATCCCATTGCATTCTGTGTGTGTCTGTGCGTGTGTGTGTGTCTGTTATTCCGCGGAGCCTCGCCCCTTTTGTGTTTTCTTTCTGCACTTGGACTGCCGGGACCTTCTTTTTATAAAATTTTTTTTTTTTTTTAACTCCTCCTTGACGTGCGCTTGCTTATATATAGATTGACGGTTCGGCCGCGGTTAAGAGGATGTTGGCCGCTCTGTTGCCGTCCGTCGTGTTGTTTGTGCTGGCGCTTGTGGCGTTTTCTGGCGCGGTGACTATTGTGCACGGAGGTTTTATTCGGCTGGCCATTGGGGCTCTAATTGTGGCGCTGTTGATATCCATTATTTTTTCGTCGTGTGCTGTTCTGTTGCTGGAGGCGTCGAGTAGTTTTCCTACGGATGTGGTTCCTGTGATATTTTTGCGCGGCGCACTGGGGGCCATTGCGCAGCCGACAATAGCGGGTATTGTTTTGCTTGCCATGCTGGTTGTTCTTGCAATGAGCACCTCCCGCGTGTGTGGGCTGGTGGAGGAAATTCAAATTCTGCTGGATGCACACAAGGCAGTGGCAGAAGCGGAAGTAATTTCGTCCACGAAGAGGTAATAGTTGTTTGTGCAAAAAAAAAATAATATATATTTGCTGCCGGAAACAAGGAATTTTTATGCGTCAATAGGGATGTCTTTGCCTTTGTGCATTGCAGTGGCAATGAGTTTTCCTTTTCATTCGTTACGCACCGACGTCCGTGTGTGTGTGTGCACTGCACTCTTTTCTTCCTTTTCTTCTTTTTTTTTTCTTTTTTCTTTTGCGTGTGTAGGAGTGAAAGGGAAGCTGAAGCAGAGTGGGAAAGAGAAGGAGGGCGGGCGACAATGGATGCCCTGTACCTTATGAGCAGGGCGCAGTTCCATCAGGCAGCGACTCACATCTCCCTCTATCGCGAGGATGCGTCACCGGGCTACCGGACTCTCGGTGAGGAATGCCTGCGCCTCGTTGGCCTCAACCCCAGTCGCTACGTTTACTGGAATGTACCGAACATGAGCGCCTACTTTGGAAGGACAGTGCCAGTGGACGTTCATGGTGGTTACGTTCTCGTGGACGAAGGCGCTGCAGGGCGGCTTGCCACAAGTTACGGGGTGTTGCGCTACGCGTATCTTTCCGCCGCCGTGCGCGCAAGGGAGGGTGGGAGGTGGCGGTACGACTTCATGACGATGAACATCACTCTCGCTGTGGGTGTGGCAGGCGGATTTGCAGCGCTTTCTGTCGGCAGGTCTCGCTGGGCGTGGATGCGGCGACATCCGGTTGGCGGCATTGCTGTCAGTCTGCTTGCTTTTCTCACGGGCACAGTGGCCTCTCGCCAGGCAATTCGCGTTCTCGGTGTCGGGATTGTGACTGCACATAACAGCCACAAGAAGGCTCTGACGAAACTTAACTGCGCTGACTGCTTTGACGACGTCAACCTCTACACTGCACAGCAAGTCGAGGACCTGCGCAAGCAGGAGATTCCGCGACAACCAGGGATGCCTCCGCCACCGGAGGAGTTTGTGAAGCGATTTGAGCGGGGCACGCAGCTGCAGATAAAGGTGCTGCAGGCCGATATGGACGAGGTGCGTGCGGAGAAGCGGCGCATTGGTTCCCACTTCTGCGACGTGCACCGCGGCCTCCGCGAGGATGAGGGGTACGCCGAGTCGGTTGTGCTGCCGATCTCACCCGTGGACACCCAGCGTGCCAGCGAAAGACTCCGTGCCGAGAGAACGGAGAAGAAGGCGGAGTGAAAGGGGAAAACTAAAGAAAAGGGAAGGGTCATAGTGGGGCGAATGACGCGGAGAAAATAGGGTGGGTAGCTCGCGTGTGCGCATTTTCTCTTTCTTTCTTGTTTTTTCTTTTTTTTTTTTTTGTGTGTGTGTGTGTGATGCCGTTCACTATCCTCGTTGTTTCGGTTTATTTTTGTCTCCCCCTATAAATATATATTTGATGCCACACACACGCACAGAGAGGGAGAAAGAGAGGGAGGGAGTGAGTGAGGAAGGAAAGGTGGCCAGGCAAAATGTCGGCGAAGAAGAGGGCCTTCGATGTCCTCGTCCTTGGGGCTGGCGCAGCAGGCTGCGCAGCGGCACGTGCTATTGCGTTAAGATACCCCAATGCGACGGTCGGCCTTGTTGAACAGGGCACCCGGCGCCCACTGCCGTTGGTGATGCGTGTGCCGCTGTTGACGCCACTCGTCGCCTCGGTGCGCAGCACACGAGGGTTCCTGCGCAAATATCATGGAGTTCCTGAGGAGTGCATTGGGGGGCGGCAGTTGAAGTACGTGCGGGGCTGCGCTCTTGGCGGTAGCAGCTGCTGCAATGATATGCGGTACATGCGCGGCACGACGAGGGATTATGCGGCATGGGGCGATCCGATGTGGTCCTTTGAGCAACTCCTGCCTTTTTTCTGCGCCTTGGAGCGCAACTCTCGGGGGGGCTCCTTTTTTCATGGTAACAGTGGTCCGCTGGATGTTACGGATGTTCCACGGGCAAATGTCGGTTTTGAGTTGAACATCCTTTGGTTTGAGTCGTGCGAGGCGCTGGGCATCCCCGAGACGATGGACTTCAACGCTGGAGCGGCGGACGGCTTTTCGGCCCTCCAGTCGCTCATCGCAAAGGGCGTGCGCGTGGATGTCTTTGACGCCCTCTTGGAGCGGGACCGCCACCTGTTCCCCAATTTGACCGTCATGCCGGAGACGAGGGTGCAGCGGATACTTTTTGACGGAAAGCGAGTGAGTGGCGTTGAGACTAGGGTAGGACGCGACGTGGAGGTGCTTTTTTCCTGTCGTGTTGTCTTGTGTTTGGGGCCGTTGGAATCTCCGGCGCTGCTGCAGCGGAGTGGCGTTGGAGCGGGCGGAAGAGTTGCTGAAATTCCCGATGTCGGGAAGAATCTCATTCAGCCCACTTCCGCAACAATTGTGTTTGGTGTCACACATAACGCTAACCTTCACAGCAAGTCTGTGAGCTGGCGCAACGCCCCGTACCTGCTGCGCCAGTGGCGGGAGTACAACGAGGAGCGCTCTGGCGCGTTTGCCTCCCTCGCAGAAGGTGCCGCGTTTGTCCGTTCGACGCCAACGGCAGCGTGGCCGGACTTATCGCTGACTTTTTTTGCGACTCCCAACGTGCGCTGGTGTGGGTGGAGGCCGTTTGACGGCTTTGCTGTGCGTGTGGCGCACCATTACCCCGAGAGCCGCGGTGAAGTCGACGCGGTGGATGAACACAACATCCGCATCACAAGCCGCATGTTTTCTTCGCGGAAGGACGTGCAGTGCATGGACGAGGGCATGCGTTGGGTCGGGTCGCTTTTCGCCGACGCGCGGTCGGCGTTCCACATCGACGCACAGGGCCGGCCGACTTCGCCTTTCGCCTCGCTTGGCGTGCATGTGCGCCATCCAAGGAATGCCCTTCACACGCAGCAGGGGACCGCCGCCTTTTTGGCGGAGCACGCACAGGGCACCGGTGACCTCTTTGGCACATGTGCGCTTGGGAAGGTTGTAGATAGCACGCTGCGTGTGCGGGGTGTGGACGGGCTGCACGTTGCGGATGCTAGTGTCGTGCCAACCCCGACTTGCGGTGCGAGTTGTGTCATTGGCGCGGCCATCGGGTCAAGGGTGGCGTCGATTCTGCAGGTGTGACGTTCTTGGGAGTCGTAGCTCTCACCTCTGCGTCCCTTTTGCCCATGCGCTCTCTTCTTCTCACACTCACTCACTTTCTGCTCTCTGTGCCGTGTGTCGTGTCTTCCTATCATCATCATCATCCCGACAGCCGTCCCTTTTTTTTCTGTTTGCTCCGCATGCGTGCGTGGGCCGCGGCTTCACCCACGGCGGCATTGCGTGCAAGGCAGTTGTGTTGAGAAGACAAAAAGGAGGGAGGGGGTAAGTAGCGTCGAACAAAACAAAAAAAGAAAAAAAAAAAAAGAAGTTTGGAACGCATCGCTTGCACCGACCGCAGCGGCGACCGCATCCATCATCCTCAGTGCTGCAGGTGGCGCTTGGCCTCGCGGTTGTTTGCGGACAGGCCTCATGTCCCAGCAGTTAGTGCCGTGGGTGGAGAAGTACCGCCCAAAGTCGATGGAAGACATTGTCGGCAACGCCGATGCCGTTTCGCGCCTGCGGGTGATATCGAAGGAGGGAAATCTCCCGAATCTGCTGTTGTGCGGCCCGCCAGGGACCGGCAAGACCACGAGTGTGCTTTGCCTCGCCCGCACGCTGCTCAGCGACCAGGACGGCGGCGACACGACCGCCCTCAAGGAGGCAGTGCTGGAGCTTAACGCCAGCGACGACCGTGGACTGGACGTGGTGCGGGAGAAGATAAAACTGTTTGCGCAGACGAAGAAGACGCTGCCGCAGAAGGTGAACGAAAGCAGCCAGCAGAAAATAAATCTCCACAAAATTGTCATTTTGGACGAGGCGGACAGCATGACGCCGGCGGCCCAACAGGCCTTGCGCCGCACCATGGAGCTTCACTCCAGCACCACACGCTTTGCTTTTGCCTGCAACAACAGTCATAAAATAATTGAGCCCATTCAGTCTCGATGCGCTGTGGTGCGCTTCAAGAAGCTTACGCATGCGGACATATTGAAGCGGCTCACGTACATTATTCAGCAGGAGAACGTCACTTACACCGATGACGGGTTAGAGGCTTTGCTGTACTTGGCAGAGGGCGACCTTCGTTCCGCTGTGAATGCCCTTCAGGCAACGCACTCGGGCTATGGCATGGTGAACGCGGAGAATGTCTTTAAAGTTTGCGATCAGCCGCATCCCCTGCTCGTGGAGAGCATTATGGATGGCTGTCTCCAGAAGAAGGATTTGCCGAGTGCACACAAGGAGCTGCAGCGGCTTTTAGGCCGTGGCTACGCGGCTTCAGATGTCATCTCCACCTTTTTCAGGACGGCACAGAATCCGAAGTTGTTCCGCAACGAGCAGCAGCAACTGGCAGTGCTGCGCATCATTGGGGAGACAACCATGCGGATTGCGGAGGGCGTTGGCACACCGCTGCAGCTTGCCTCGATGCTGGCTCGAATCACAATGGTCAACACGGACTGAGATGACCGCATCGAACTCAATACGACCGCTCACAACACATTCTAATGCACCACTTATTATTATTATTATTATTATTATTATTTTTCATAGATGAGGAGCCTTTTGTTGATGAAATTGTCGTGTGGTTCGTGGACGCATCGAAAGTAAATCTTAATGCCGATGATGATTACGGGGGAGTTGACGCGTTACATCTCTGGTCGCCGTCCCTCTGTGTTGGATGTTTGTGGGTGAAACTGAATCCAGAGGACAATAAAAGAATGCAAGGAGAAAAATTACTTTTTTTTTTTTTTTGGCGTTGGTTTTGACCCACTTTTTTATGTGCTCTTTTCTCAGCTGGGAAGGATTGAGATGTTCTCACGGCATGTTTTTGGTTTCTAATTTTATTTTTTTTTTGTTTTTGTTTCTCTCACCCTCATTTTTTGGGTACATTTGAAAATGTGCGTTTTTGCTCACATGACGCGCTGCAGTGGTAGTGGTGGGGGTGGGGTGGTGGTGCACACGCGGGATGACGTCTTATGCGGAGCTTCTTGCTGCGTGCACGGAGTTTCAGGAGAACTTTGCCAGCCTCAATGGGAAGTACAACGCCGCGGTGCAGGAGGTGCGAAATGCGAAGGAGGCGAATGAGCGCCTTTCCAAGCAGCTTGAGGCTATGCGGAGCAGCGAGGACAAGCTGCAGCACACAATCCGTGAACTGAGGAAGGAGCTTCACGAGGCGCATGCGTACAAGGACCGCTACCTCGCGGCGAACGTGTCGGTGGAGCACCTCAAGGGAAGACTGGAAAACGCCCGACGCGCCGTCGCGGACAAAATGTTAGAGCACGAGCAGCAGGTAGAGCAGCTGCAGGGGCAAATGCGGGACCTCCTGCAGCGGGTGAGTGTCTGCGCGGACGCACAGACCACACAGAAGCTGAAGAAGCAAGTTGTGGAGCTGGAGGAACGGTGCGCGGAGCAAAGCGGTCACTTATTGGAGGAGAAGGAGCGCGGCAGTCAGCAGTTGCTGGCGGCCCACACAGCCCTGCGTGAGCAGCAGGCCCGCAACCTCGAACTGGAGCAGCGCTGCCGCACATTAGAGGCGGAGATTACGCAGATGCGTTCTGTCGTGCGGCGATCAGCAGACCTGCAGAATGAGGCTGCCGTCGCGAGGGAGAAGAGTGCGTCCGACGCGCGGAGGGCCGTCATGCAGGCGGAGTCCGTCGCAGCGGAGCTCCGTGAGACGCGAGCGAGGCTTGGCGCGGTTGTGGCGCAGCACGCGGAGGAGATGGAGGCGGCAAAATCTGCGGCGGATGAGGAGAAGTCGCAGCTCCTTGAGCGTGTAAGTCAGCTCTCCGCTGCCGTGGATGACGCCGTCGCGTCACGCAACGCGGAGCAGGAGCGGTATGCGGTGCTGCAGCGCTCCCTTCACGAGCGTGTCGAGGCGGTGCGGACGGAGACGCGGTTGGAGGTGACGGCGCTTCAGAAGTTGCTTTCTGACGCCCGTGCCGAGGGGCAGCAATTGGCATGGCGCGTTGAACAAACGAAAATGGAGCTGGAGGAGAGCAGACGCGCGGTGCAGCAGCGGGAGGCGAAGCTTGAGAGTTGCGCCGCGGACTTGAGGCAGTTGCAGACGCGGCTGGATGCCGTCACGCAGCGGGAGGCGTGGCTGTCGGCGGAGCGGGACCACCAGCTGGCACAACTCGCCGCGGCCCGCGAACAGGCGCAGCATTTGGCGGCGTCGCAGCGGGCACATGAGGAAAGCAATCTCGCTGGGGAGCGGCTGCGCATTCAGCTGCAGTTTCTCGAGGAGGAATTGCAGGGGGCGCGTCGCCTTGCGGAGGCCTCCGATTCACATGTGAGGGACATTGAGGAGGCGGCGGAGCGACGGCTGCGTGCCCTGCGCAGCGAACTGAAAAGTGTCAAGAAAAACGCCCGGGCGGAGCGGGCGAAGGCGGACGCCGTGCGACGTCGGTTGGTGCAGGCGCTACTGGAGCGTGAGGCGAATGTGTTGCCGCAGATATGTTTGCAGACTCAGCGGCCGCATGAGACGGCTGCGACTGCGCCTGAGCAGCAACGGCCTGCTGTGGGGTTGGATGTGTTGACGCTACTTCGTGGACAGACCGAGCAGGCGGCGGCGCTGCACCACCGACTTGTAGAGCTGTCGAGGTGACTTCCCGCCCATGTCCATTCTGACTATTATTATTGTTATTATATTATTTTTAACATCATACCCAATGGCATCGCTACTAGAAATAACGCACGGTGACACTCCTTTTAGTATTTATAACATAATGAGATGCAACTCGTTTTGAGCATAGATGCATTATCTTCGTACGAGCACACACACATACACACATACATACATACATAAATACATACATGAGAAAAAAAATATATATTTCTTCTTTACTCACTTGATGTTCACATGGAACAACGCATACATGTGTCCATTTCTCTTTCTCTCTGTGTGTGAATGAGTGAGATATTGAGGGGCACACGCGGGATGCGCATTTTAGAAGAATGCTTAATTATTAAGCTTATATATATCTATATATACTCATTGTACTCCCTGTTTCTTTAGCCTTCCATGGCCACGCAAATTGCCGTCATATATATTTGTGTGTTAATGGAACGACTGCTATTAATATCTTCTTGTTGCTTTTATGTGATTTTGTCTACGGTGTAATGGGTCGAAGATACGCTGGAAGGTTAGAGAATTATAAATAATAGATAATAACTAGATAAATAAATAATAATAATAATAATAATAATAATAATAAAAGGCATATCTTTTCCATATGCGTCACTGCTGTGGTCTGCCACAGAAGGCAAGGATGTTAAAGTCCATGCTGCGCTCCAAGGAGCTGAGTTTCCTGATGGAGGCGCACAACGGTCTTTCCGCTCGCATTGTGGAGGAGACGGGATTTAAAGCAATTTGGGCCTCGGGTCTCTCGATATCCGCCCAAATGGGGTTCCGCGACAACAACGAAGCGAGTTGGACGCAGGTGTGTGATGTTGCCGAGCAGATGAGTGATGCGACAAGTATTCCCATCCTGCTGGATGCCGACACGGGCTACGGAAACTTCAATAACGCTAGGCTGCTCGTGCGGAAGCTGGAGAAGAATGGCGTGGCCGGTGCCTGCGTAGAGGACAAACTCTTCCCCAAGACGAATAGTCTGCTGGATGAGAGGGGGGCACAGCCGCTCGCGGATGTGAAGGAGTTTGCGCTGAAGATTCGCGCCATGAAGGACACACAAACAGATGAAAACTTTTGCGTTGTGGCACGCGTCGAGTCCTTCATTGCTGGCTGGCCACTGGAGGAGGCATTGAAGCGTGCCACGGCGTATGCCGAGGCGGGTGCCGACGCCGTACTCATTCATAGCAAGAAGAAGGACTCCTCCGAGATTGACGCCTTCATGGCCCATTGGGACAATAAGACGCCTGTTGTCATTGTGCCCACCAGCTACGCCAGCGTCCCGTGCGCCCACTTCCGCGAGATCGGGATTAGCACCGTCATATGGGCGAACCACAACCTGCGGGCCTGCATTGCCGCCATGCAGGCCTCGACGCGGATGATATTTGAGCAGGAGTCGGTTGTAGCGGTGGGAAAGAACATTGCGCCGGTGAAGGAGATCTTCCGACTGCAGCGGCTTCCCGAATATCTTGAGGCGGAGGAAATGTACTTGCCGAAGAAATAAATTACTCTCTCCCTTTTCTTTTTTTTTTCCTTTCCGTTTTTCTTTTATGTTTTTCTTTTTTCTTTTTGCCTTCGCGCCATTGCATTTGTTTTGCTGGCGCGCGTGGTTGGGCTGAGGAAGGCGCTGGCTGGGAGGGAAGTGCGGCTCACGGAGAGTGTGGGGAGAAGAGGAAGAAGAGGAGGAGGAGGAGGAGACGACGACACATGCGAGAGTTCCTCCTCTTCTTTTTTTTTTTTTTTTTGTTTGTTTTTCTGCTGAACGGCCCTTCGCGTGGCCCTCACGGGGAAATGGACAAATTTGTGTGCGCCCCCTTCCTGCGTGACTTTTTTTTTTTTTGTTTATTTGTTTTTTTCCCTTCTGTTTGTTTGTTTGCGTGTGGAGTTCGCCGCCCCCCCCCCCCTTTTTTTTTTTTTTTCATCTGCGCGCTGCTGCGCCCGCCTCTTCCCTTTTCCTTCGCCTGCCGCCTGCCGCCTGCCGCTTGTGTGCTGTCATCCCCTCCCCCCCTCTTTCCCTCCCTTGTCTTCTCCCAACACACACACACACAAACGGGTGTGGGCGCCACAACACCGCGAGAGAAGAGAAGCAACAAAAAGTCTTTTATTTTTAAAGGCAAGCGACACGCACACATACACACACAAAAATAAATAAATAAATAAATAAATAATCTCCCCTCCCCACAGCAGCAGCCGCAGCAGCAGCAGCAGACGACGGCAGGATCGGGGGCGACAAAAATAAACGGGGACCGCTGACAGGAAGAAAGAGAAAAAGAGAAAAAAGGGGTGCCAACGCATCACTGACACGTAAATAGGAAAAAAAAAAAAAAAAAAAAAGAAAAACAACAACAACAATAAAAAACAATTGTCGTGTTTATTACCGCGAATTATTAAACAATGGCGGAAGGAATCAAGTGGCACAACGCGGCTATTCAGGACGAGCTCGTCCCAAAGAAGAGCCCACTGGAGTTCAAGCTCCCCGACAGTGCGAAGGAGCTTGTGTTCATGGCGAAGCTCACAGAAGAGGCGGAGCGCTATGACGAGATGGTGCTGTGCATGCGCAAGCTGGTGAAGTTGAACAGCGAGCTCGACACGGAGGAGCGCAATCTCCTCTCCATGGCCTACAAGAACGTCATTGGCTCCCGCCGCAATGCTTGGCGTATCATCACCTCCATTGAGAGCCGTGAAAGTGCGAGGGAAAAGAGCGAGAACCTACAACTCATTGCCTCACTGCGGAAGGAGTTCGAGGCGGAGCTCGCGGCGATCTGCGACGACCTGCTTGCACTGCTGGACACGTACCTCATCCCCGCCTCGCAGGGCGGCGAGGTGAAGGTGTTCTACCTCAAGATGAAGGGCGACTACCACCGCTACTACGCCGAGATTGCGCCGGAGGCAGGGCAGCGACAGGCCGCCCTTGACGCATACGCAAAGGCGACGGAGGTGGCGAATTCATCACTCGCGTCGACGCACCCGATACGTCTTGGCCTTGCGCTGAACTTCTCTGTCTTTTATTACGAGATCATGAAGGAGCATGAGAAGGGCTTTCAGCTCGCACGCCAGGCGTACGATGAGGCCGTCACGGAGCTCGAGACCCTTGATGACGAGGCGTACCGCGAGTCGAACCTCATTGTGCGCCTGCTGCGCGACAATTTGAACCTCTGGACGGATGAACAGCCATCCAGTTGAGGGGACGGGACCCAAACGCACAGACAGGCAGACAGGCAGAGAGAGACGGAGAGAGACAGAGAGATACCACCGCCACCACGCCGGGCTGCACACGACGACGTTGCACCCACACATTGAGGAGGGGGGCGGGACACGCTGACGTAAAATGAATTGACTGAAATCAGAGAAGAAACCAAACAAACAAACAAACAAACAAACAGGAGATTGTGTGGAATAATGAAGGAAACGAAGAGAGAGGAGGAAAAAGAAAAGAAAAAAAACAAAAAAACAACAAAAAACAAAATGAAAGGGGGAAAAAAAAGGGAAAAGAAGAAACGAAGGAAAGAAAGAAAGAAAGAAAGAGAGAGAGAGAAAGAAGGGGAGACGCACCTGAAATGCGGTATGTGTGGTAGATCCATTATCAGCAATACGAATATCATCAAAGCAGACAAGTGAGTGGAAGAGGAGGCGGAGGAGCAAAAACGAATGCGAAAAAGAAGAAGAAGAGGAAAAACAACAACGAAGGAAGGAAAGCAAAATAATAAAATAAAATGAAAAAAATCTTATATCTATATCTCTATATATTAAGAGAAGGCCAGCGTGAGGAAGAAGCAGAGAGGGGTTGAAGGGATGGAAGGCGAGGAAGAAGATGGGGCTGTTGTACAGCGCAGTACAGACACCCGCAAAGGAATAAATATCTATCGACGCATAGACGGGGGAGAGGTGGCTGGGCGGCAAGATGGACATGAATTTCCCCCCCCCACTTTTTTTTCTGTGTGTCTGCTCCTGTGTGAATGCACTTGGGACTAAAGGAAAAGAAAAGAAAAGAAAAAAAAAAATGGAGAAGAACGAGAGAGAGGGGGGGCGGAGAAGAAAACAGGAGGCGGGCGGCGAGTTTGTTGACAATTAGAGGGGGGAAAGCAAAGTAGGGATGGGCGCAGTAGGAGCCGCATGCCTTTGGCTTTCTTCTTGTGACACACACACATACATATATATTTATGTATATTTATATATATGTTATGTGTTCTCTTTTTTATCTTGTCAACATTGTGACATCGGCAGCGTCGTTGTTGCTTGTGTTGCTTCGGCCGTTACTTTGTTTACGTGCTTCCTTTTTTTTTGGCCCACTTCTCCCCACCTTTTTTTTTTTTTTCTTTGGGAAGGGGTTTGGCCTTACAACTCCTTTTTACGCTCTTTTTTTTTTTTCTTTTTCCCCCTTTTGTTTTTTCTTCATTTATTTATTTATTTATTTATTATTTGTGTTCTCCTTTTTATTCTAGCTTGTCATTTTGTGCCACCACTCTTTGGAGCTCTTTGTCGCTGATTATTTTTCAAAAAAAAAAAAAGGTATTCTCTCACTATCTTACTTTTTCTCTCTCTCTCTCTCTCTCTATGTGTGTGTGTGTTTACGTATGTTTGTGTGTTTGCAGGCAATCCTCTTGTTTGCTGCCAGCCCCTTTTGCTTCTCATTGTTGCTACTTTCCCCTTTTCCATCCCACACGCACACCAATTCACATGCAGACCGAAGGACAGACAGACACACACATACATACACGCGCAAAGAGAGAGAGAGAGAGAGAGAGGAGGGAGAGGAGGGAGGGGATTGGTCGGGTGATGCCGACATGGTTGAATGTTGCAGAGAAGCCAAGCGTTGCGAAGGAGTTATCGTTAGTTTTGTCCAACGGCACTTGCAAGATGGGCAACTCCCTCTCCCGCTTCAACCCCGTTTTTGAGTTTGACTTTGAGGGGAAGCAGATGCTCTGCACCTCCGTTGCTGGGCACTTGATGAACGACGAGTTCCCGCCGGAGACAAGGAGTTGGCAGAACTACCCGCTCGTCAATCTGTTCACCGCCAGCATCACGAAGCACGTGAAGCCGGAGATGGAGCCGGTGAAGAAGAACTTGGAGGCGCTCGGCAGGCGGGCCTCAAATTTGGTGCTGTGGATGGATTGCGACCGCGAGGGGGAAAATATTTGTTTTGAGGTGATGCAGGTGGTTCAGGGGGTCAACAGGAGCATCAGCATCTGCCGGGCACATTTCTCCGCGCTGACGAGACGGGATTTATTATCGGCGGTGCGGAGCCTCAAGGCACCGAACAAAGCCCTCTCAGACGCGGTGGAGGCACGACAAGAAATTGACCTGCGCATTGGCGCCGTCTTCTCGCGCTTTCAGACCATCAAATTCCGTGATGCATTTAGCGGGATGCCACGTGTACTCAGCTTTGGGCCGTGCCAGATCCCGACGCTCGGGTTTGTCGTTCGCCGCCACCGGGAGCGGGAGGGATTTGTGCAGGAGGACTTTTTTACTTTGGTGATGCGTCACGGGCAAACTGTCTTCCACGGCTGCCGGGGGTCTGTATTTGATCAGCTCGCAGCAACACTCGTGTTGGAGACGATGTTGGAGTCGGCCGGCCCAAACGCCGAGGCGCTGGTCGTGGATGTCGTGCGACGGCCCACCAGACGACATCCGCCTGTTCCACTGGCCACCGTTGCGCTGCAGAAGCTGGCAGCCACGCATTTGCATATTTCATCGGAGCAATGCATGACGTGGGCAGAGTCCTTGTACCAGGAGGGATTCATCTCTTATCCCCGCACAGAGACAGATTCCTTCTCTTTTACGGACGATGAGCTGAGGGAGATTGCGGGGGTGCAGCGCGACAACCCGGAGGTTGCAGACTACGTGGGTGCCATGCTGGACGATTCCTCAAACAAGTTTCGTCGGCCTCTCAAGGGTGGTCACGACGACAAGGCGCATCCCCCCATCTACCCGACCAAATTGATGCCGGCCAGGCACGACAACAGGAGCGCGCTGTACAATCTCATTGTCCGGCATTTTCTTGCCTGTCTCTCGCCAGATGCGGTGGCTGCCACGACGGCTGTGACTGCAGTGTTCGGAGAAGAGAAATTCACAACTTCTGGCACGGCGATTCTTGAGAAGGGATGGCTCGAGGTGTACCCGTATGAACGATGGCACAGTACCTGCCTACCGGCCTACCAGCAGGGCGAACGTTTTGTTCCGAAGGATATTAGTCTTGAAAAGCATCGAACAACACCCCCACCGCACCTCACTGAGACAGCTCTTATTGCCCTCATGGATGAGCACGGCATTGGGACCGATGCCACGATAGCACAGCACATCAAAACCGTTCTTGATAGGGGGTATGTGAAGCGTGAAGGTTCTTTTTTGGTCCCTACCGCTTTGGGTATCGCACTGGCCTCGGCGTACGAGGTGATTGGACTCTTGAGTCTTCTTCAGCCACAGTTGCGAGCACAAATGGAGCTTGCCATGTCCGATATTGTCTCGGGGAAGGCCAGTAAAGCACAAGTGGTCGATGCCGCGGTTAAACTTTATACTGAGGTCTTCCAGAAGTTGTCTTTGGGAAGTAAGGAGATGTATGAGGAGTTGTGCTGTCATCTTTCTCCCGCTGCACCACAGACGTCAGGTACACATGCGTATGGCACAGGTCGCATTGAAAAGCGTCGATTGGTGCACTGTGGGGTCTGTAAGAATCCTATGGATCTCATCGAGCAAACAGAGGGTGAACGTGACACTTGGTGTGTGCGTTGTCATACATGTCTTAAGGACTACCGAGTACCAAATGGCCGCCTTAATCAGTTAAGTTCATGTGGACAGTCGTGTATCCTTTGTGGCTTTGGTGTCCTTGAAATTCGAAATACAGAGAAGCAGACTTCATACACGGTATGTCCGTACTGTTTTACATCGCCGCCTCCCGGCACTGACATGGAGTCTTTTACAGGGTTTCGTTGTTTTCAGTGTCTTGCCGACTGCCCGTTGGCGAAGGGAATTGAAAGTGTGGCTATCGCGCGGTGTAGTGCGTGCAAACAGAATGATATTCGTTTGTGCACCGGCTCAAGAGGAGCCTTCTTGAGTTGTCGTGGCTTTCCTGGTTGCACTTTTTCTGTGACCCTCCCGTGGGCGAAGGGAGTTCGTCCAACTCCGACGATGCGTTGCGCATCGTGTCAGGCTGTTATGCTCCAGTTTAATTTTGGTGGTATGCCGAGTGTCCCCGGCCTGGAGGAGGGTGATTGCGTGTGTGTCTTCTGCGATGGCCGTTTGCAGGACTACATCTCGGTGAAGGGAGGGTTTACGCGGGGCAATGACCATACAGCAGATCGTGAGCATGCGAACCAACAACAGCAACAACCACAACAAGAGCATCCGGCACCCTACAGTTTGCCTTCTTTAAGAGGAAGGGAGGCAAATATCCGGAGTAAACCGGCGAAGGGGAGCGCCACCGGCACCTTGTGTGAGTGTGGTGTACCCGCGAAGCAGCTGGTGTCGAGGAAGGAAGTCTCTAAGGGGAAGCGATTTCTCACATGTGCTGCTCGAAAGTGTTCCTTTTTCCAGTGGCTAGATTGATGCCTGCGACATTAGAGAGATATTCACATGGACGTTGCCGTTTTTTTTTTTTTTTTTGTCTCTCTGTGTGTGTATGTTTTTCTGCGTGGTGTTTTTTTGTTGTTGCTGTCATTATTTCCTTGGTGGAAAGCGGGAGAAGGGGAGTGGTGTGGTTTAAAGCATGAATGATTCCTTCAAGGATCTGCATCTACTTATTTCTGCTCTCCGTTGTTGGTGGGAGTGATAAACTGTAGGATCACGGTGTAGAGTCTCTATCTCTATCTCTGTGTGTGTGTGTGTGTGTGTGTGTGTGTTGTGTTGGGAAATGGAGGGGGAGGGAAATAGAGAAAAGGAAACAAAAGTTATAAAGTCTAGGGGTCTTACATGTAGTAACTGCTCGGCGACGGATCATCTTCGTAGGGACTGTCCGTTGGTGACGTGCCGGGCCTGTGGACGACTGGGGCATTTCAAGGAGGACTGCCCGAGTGAAAAGAAGCGTGCACGGGCGGAGGAGGACGGCGAAGTGTCTGTTTGTCGAAGCTGCGGATCCTCGAGGCATGTGAAAGCCAGTTGTCCGCTTCGTTCTCAGTCTGTCGAATGTTTTCAGTGTCACCAACGGGGCCATATGGCGCCGACTTGCCCTTTGACCCGCTGTTTTAACTGCGGTAGTTACGGCCATAGTTCTCAGCTCTGCTACAGCAGACCACTTTGCTTTCACTGTTCTTTAGCCGGGCACCGATCCACGGACTGCCCCATGAAGCCAAAGGGCCGTGTTTGCTACCGCTGCAAGGAGCCTGGACACGAGATGGCAGAGTGCACCCAGACGGCGTTGTGTCATATGTGTAATCAGGCTGGACACCTTGTTGCCCAGTGTCCGGAGGCCGTTTGCAATCTTTGCCACGAAAGGGGTCACACAGCGAGCGCCTGTTTAAAGTCTCGATTTATCAATTACAAAGCTCCGCATTCCATCGAGAGTTGCGAGGGGCCATTTCTGGTCAAGGAACACGCAGATGGCAGTTCAGCGGGAGAGGCGTCTTTGAACGATAGCGAGGGCGAGCATGAAAAGCGGTGTCAGTTGAACCCAACCTCCACGTCCCCTTCGGAAGTTGTGCCTGCGTTTGTATCAAGCAATTTGAAGCGTGACGGCCGTGTTGCTGTTATTGTTGATGGGGGCTACTTTGAACGCATTTTGAAGGGTCACGACCGCCGCGATGAGGAGCAGTACAAACTTACCGTGGAGGTTCTGCGCTACACCCTGGACTTTATTGGAGACATATTTCAGAAGGATCCCGTCGCGTACTGGTTTGACACGGATCCAGCTGCCATGACGGAGTACATTGAGAACTCCATGCCTCTGCCACACAGGGAAAAGGCATTTCGTGAAAGCCATCTTCGCAAACGACTGCTGTTGGACGAGATGAATAGCGGCCGCCAACTGGGCAACGTCGTCTCTCGTCTCATTGGACGAATGAAGCGGCAGAAAGGGTACACCCGCGATGGACCTCGACATGTGTGGGTTCAAACAGGCGTTGATGTCGCCATGGCAACTTGTGTCATTGAAATATTTCTCTATCGACAGTTTGAACAGGTGGTGCTTCTCTGCGGTGACGCTGACTTGTACCCCGCTATTCAGTATTGCCACACCCAACGGCGTAGTTCCCCTGTGTTGGAGAAGTCGAATCCGGTGCGGGTGTGTGGCACATCGAAGTCCATTTCGAAGCTTTATGGAAAGGACCAAGACCTCAGCGATTTTCTTCCACGCATTCTCCTAGACGCACCTTCCCATACGGAGAAGGAAAGAGAGATTGTGTTTCCAACGTATAGTGTCTTTTTGTAGTTCAGTATATGGTCAGAATGAACGTATTTATTTATTTATTTATTTATTTTAATTTTTATTTTTATTTTTGAAGTTTTTGCGTACGGGTGGTGGCGGGGGACAAAAGGAAAATAAGGGTCGCACGAGGAACTGAGAACAATTACGAGATGGGTGGAGGGAGGGAAAGAAGCGGATAATAATTAAAATTCCAGCCCGTCCACACAGTAATGGGGGGCTACCGAGCGGATCACCGCTCCGCAATACCCTGCGATCGCTGTAGTTTTATGGCATTTATGCTCTTTTCCCTTTTTTCTTTCTTCCTCTTATTTTTGTATTTGCATGCACACGTGCACGCATCCCTCACCACTGCCTCTCTCATTGTTCATGGAAGAGGGTTAGCCTTTTGATGAGTGATATTTTGGGCAAGAACCAACAAACGACACCTGTAGGCGTCCCAGTGACATACTACGAAACATGCCGGCGCATTGAGTACCTGGCGTCCCTTGGGATGCCTCAGGTGACACCATACACGGAGCCCACGAAGCCACTCGTGGCGACGTTACCAGAGCCGAGGGAGCTGCTGCTGGGGGAGGGAACTCCGCTTTCCCCGCCGTCGCCAGTATTGCTCCCTGTGGAACCTCGGCGAACTGTCACGCCTTCCATTACGTCGACATTGAGAGGGACATGCCGTAAAAAACCGGAGCTTGACAAGTTTGACATGGATGCTGCCTATGCTGCCTTTATACAGCGATTGGAACTGAAGTTGGACGAGGAGGAAGCGAATAATCCTAAAGAACTTGGCTCGGCGAGTCCTTCGCAATGAATGGATGCACGGCTCAGACCGTGCAACAACAGTTTATTCACGGCTTCCGGTTGCTCACGCGATCACACGCATTTTTTTTTTGTCTTGTGCAGTTTGTCGGAGCTCTTTTTTCCAAACGCGCGTGCATCACTTTGTGTCTGTTTTCCTTTTTTTCTTTTTTTTTTTGCGCTTTGCCAGGGCTGAGGGGTCTGTACGGGTAGGTGAGACGCAAGGAGGGGGAGTCATGGGCGCCGTGGAGGATGAGGAGGACTGCCCGGAGCTCATCAGCGCCAAAGTCCCGGTCACAATCCTGACGGGGTTTCTCGGCAGCGGCAAAACAACGCTGCTCCACTACGTGCTTTCCGCCGAACACCACCTCCGCATTGCTGTCATTGTGAACGAGTTCGAGTTTGGCAAGACGATCGAGAAGGGGTTGACCCTCAAAAGTTCCCAGAAGCCGGACGACGAGTGGCTGGAGCTGAACAACGGCTGCATGTGCTGCACGGCCCAGTCTCAGACGGTGAAGGCGCTGGAGAGCCTCATGGCGCGAAAGGGAACATTTGACCTGGTGCTGGTGGAGACATCCGGCCTCGCCGACCCCGGTCCGGTCGCCGCCATGTTCTGGCAGGATGAAGCCGTGTGTGGATCACTGTTTCTCTCGGGAATCCTGACACTGGTTGATGCGAAGAACATATGTAGGTACTTGCATGACCCGGTGGTATCGGGGGAGGCGGCGCGGCAGATCCTCATGGCGGACCGCGTCATTCTCAACAAGTGCGACATTGCAACGGAAGAGGAGCAGGGCCGTGCGCTGGCGGAGGTAAGGTGCATCAACCCTGTTGTGCAGGTGATCCACTCCTCTTTCTCCAGGCTGGAGAACCTGCAGGAGATTTTGTTTTTGAACACAACACGCCGGCTCGTGGAACTGGGACACTTGCACCAGGATGCTCCTTCAGGCATCACAGCCGTCTCACTGGAGTTCTTTGAGCAGCCGAATTTCTTGGCTTTGCGTGACACAGGTGATGTGGACTTGATATGCAGGGATCTGCTCTACAAGGATCACGATCCACCGTTTGAAGTGGTGCGGTCCAAGGCGGCGCTTTGGGTGAAGAAGGCAGGGCAATATTCCCTCCTACAACTCCAAACAATCGGGGAACTCTTTGACGTCAGACCAATGGAGGGACAAAGCGTTCCAATGGGCTGCTCACGTGTGCTCATCCTGGGCAAGCAACTTGACAAGGATGTTCTGAGGAACATTTTCCTTCGTTACATGCGGGGCGATGCGGATCCGTGAAGCTGCGTGGGGTTCTGTGTGGGTATCGGAATCATGTTTTGTCGCTGTTGGTGAGAGGTGTTATCAAGAGGATGGGAGGGGGAAATAAACGCATGTCGGCACGTCGTCCCCGCTGCGTGTGTGTGTGTGTGTGTCTCGCCAATTCACCTTTTTAATTATTCTCATGAGATGAGCGAACGGAAGCGGAAACAGATAGCAAAATTTTTTTTTTTACCTTTTCTTAAAAGGGAGGAGTACGAGATTTACAACTCTACTTTTGTTTCTTCTCTAAGAAACACACACAAATAGAGAGAGAGAGAGAAAGAGAGTGAACGAAAAAAAAATTATGTTCTTGTGTGGATGCATAAACGACCAATATATTCCTCTCTTGGTTTTTTTCTCTTGCCATCTCTCTCCGTCAGCAAACGCAAAAAAAAAAAAAAAAAGAAAAAAGAGGGTACGTAGTCATGGAGGAGAGGTTCCTGAAGACTCGTGCGGAGCGGGAAGAGGCGCGGCAGCAGAAGACGGCTGTTCCCTCCTCCGTCACGTGGGACAAGTTGGAGTTTGAGCAGCAGGCCAGGGACTTTGAGCGGGACGTCATGCAATTTATTGCCGACGGTGGTGCCCGTGCTGCTCAGGAGGTCGTGAACCGCTTTAAACTGCTTGTGCAGGAGGCCACAAGCAACAACGTGCTGACGTCTCACGAAATGGCCAGGTCAAATGCGACCCTCTCACGACTTCAGGGGCTTATTGATGCCAAGCGTGACACAACGAATCGAGCGAAGGCATTTAAATTCTCTTCTCAACCAAAGGCGAAGGGTGGAGTGATTATGGAGATGCAGGCTGCAGCTTCTGCAACGCAGAGGAGCAACGAGGAGCAAAGTCATGCTAGCAATGTGTACGGATATGCCCGTGACCGGACCCTTTTCGTTGGGCCATCGAAGGCCGTGTTCTTGCGAGCGTGTGAGAATTGTGAGATATTGATCCTGCCCGTCCCCGGAACCGTGTTTATCTCTGACTGCAAAAACTGCAGGGTATACGTTGCATGCCACCAGCTTCGGCTAAAAAACGCCATGAGTATCGATGTTTACGTCTGGTGTGCATCGACGCCGATTATCGAGTGCTGCAGCGAGATGCGGTTTGGGCCTTACAGTTGTTGGACAGGACTTCTTCATTCGACGGTGGAGGGGCACAATTACGCCACGCACGAAGAGTGGGTGGGGCGTGTCGGGGAGCAGCGAATCGATGAGCACACGGCAAACTCGTATAAAACAATCGATGACTTTCAATGGCTTAGAAAGACACCCAGCCCGCACTGGAGTGTTTTGCCGCAGGAGGAGTGGGCAATGAGTACAGAGCGTTTTATTCAAGGGGAACCGCCGGCAAAGTAAACCCGTCGCACGTCCTCCAAAAGGGGGGATTCGCTCCACAGTTGTATTTGTAATCCTCCCGTCCTATTTATGTACTGCGGCCGCCGTATGGGCTGCGAGGGGGTTTTCGTGCTTTGTATTTGGGCGCGGGAGTGAAAAAAAAAATAATAAAACAAATAAGAGTGAATAGGAATTACAGAAACACACACATGCACGCCGATTTCTGTGTGTATGTGCGTGTTTGCACAACATCTTTTTTCTCTTTTTTTTTTTTTTTGTGTGTGTGTGTGTGTGTGTGCATGTGCTTGTTTTTTTATTTTTATTTGTTAAGAGTTTAAATGGGAAGTGAAAAAATGCAAATGCGACTAATGATGCTGCTTCTGCTGCTTGTGGTGGGGCTGCCTTACGCAGTCAGCGGGCAGGGTTTGACGCTACAAAGGGTTGCAATACTTGCTCGGAACGGCGCACGGGGCCTATCGAGTCTCAGGGATGGAAAAATAAGTTGTGATGCATGCGAGTTATCTCCTGTGGGGGAAGAAATGTCTTTCCGACTTGGCGAGTTTCTTCTGTCACGCTACGGCAATTTACTGAACCTTGGCAACCACCTCAACACAACAGTTGTGTCGTTTCGTGCTGAAGAGACATCAAGGACGATTGCCATGGGACAAGGCGTTACGTTGGGCATGTTTCCCCGAGCATTACCGCTTGTGAAGTACACTCCTCAGCGGAATGACGAGGTGCTGGCCTTTACGAAGAGCTGGCCGTCATGGATCCTGCAGGAAGTATGGAAGTCCAGCTCTCATTTGGATAACGCATGGCTCTCGGAGAAACTTAACGAGGAGGATATTAAAACCATTTCTCGTTTTCTCCCACCCGACAACGAGGGATTGTGCAAAAGTTTACCGTCGCTGTGTGCGCTCTACGTCTACGACAGTTGGTGTGTCAATGCCTCCGAGGGACGCACGGATGCCACTTTGCAACCGCTGTTGGCCGCCCTGGGGGCTGTTAGTCGCCGCCTTCTTTGGCGCCTGTACGGTGCGGACCCCGGAGATTCAATCAAAAAACACATGGGTCCCTTGGCCGGTCCGTTTCTTCGCGAGGTGATGTCAAGTTTTTCCTCCAACGACAACAAGGCCCGTCTTGCCTTCTACGTTGGGTCAATGCCGGTGGTATTCGCTGCGCTCAGCGGGTTGGGTGTCTTTGACGCGAAGAACACGCTGACAGTGGGTGGCACTCCTTTGCCGCAGTTTGGTGATGCCATCGCGTTTGAGTACAAGACCACAGGAACACAGCAATACGTTCAGGTTTATCAGATCACTTGGACTTCAGGAGGCCCAGGCAGCCGCGGCTACACGGGCAAACCACTTGACGTTAAGTGCATGGACGCAGAAGGCAATACGTACATGTCCAGCACCGCTGTTAACGGTTGCCCCATGGGGGACATGCAACGCTATTTCAGCTCTCTTGGCGCTGCCGATGGTCAGTGCTTTGTCACCGATTCTGCTCTTGCAGACGCTAGCTGCGACGGCGACGCCGCACCCCCCGTTGATTCACTCTGCTATATGTACCGCTCAAAGTGCCCAGGGTTACAATGCGGTTCTGTTCCCGATGCAATAGCCGACCCGTCTCGTGGTTTTTCGTGCCAAGACCCACGCATGAAAGAAAATGCGTCGTATCTTTCAGCTTTTACTGTGGCCGTTTGGGCCCCTTCCCTGCTCACTGGTGCTACGCTTGGCCTTTACCTCTCTGACCGCATTCGGCCTTGGCTTTGCCTTAAAAGGAGATCTGCCGAGTTGTAGAGGCACAGGTTCTGCCTGGAGTTGATTTTGGTTCTCCTTCCTCTCCCCTCCACTATTAAATGATAGTAGCAGCAGTTGTATTTGCCAAAGAAGATATGGTGATCAACGCAGTGCCAAATGTGCACGCATATAAGAAGTAGGGAATTGCTGGCAGAAGCGGATAGGACCTCTCATCATAGTCGTCATCCTGCTGAGCTGCCAATAACGTGGTGATGATATCTTTGGTTTGTGGCTTTTTTTTTTTTTTTCCCGTTTGGATCATATATATATATATATATATATATATTTCTTTTTTGCTTTATGCTCCTTCTTGCTGGTGCGTTATTTGTTGTGTTTGTTTTGGCGCTATTGGGGCACTTGATAACTTTTTTTTTCTTTTTTTTTTTTTTTGCGTGTTTCTTTTGCCTGCCAGAAGCGAGAACGATATTAGGGAGGCGAAGAACGCAACGATGAATCCGCTTGCGCGGCGGGTGGAGCGCAACAGGGACGAGGTGCGGAAACTATCGCAGAAGAATGGGAACCGCTTCTGCATCGATTGCGGCATACGAGGGCCACTTTACGTGGTGACCAACTTTCGTGTTTTTGTCTGCTCAACATGTGCCGCGTTGCACCGCTCGCTGCAGCACAAAGTGAAGGGAATATCCATGACGGAGTTTACCGACGAGGAGGTTGCCTGCTTGAACGTCGGCGGCAACGACAGGGCGGCGAGGGTGTGGCTCGCCAGCTATGAGAATAATAAGCCCCCACACGGCAGCGATATTGCCGTCAGGGACTTTATTGTGAGTGCTTTTGAAAACATGGCATACGTCAATCGTGAGGAATTGGAGCGATTTCAAAATGATTTGAAGGCAGTTGGCACCGGAGCGCCCTGCTGCCATTTGCCACACACGATGAATCTGCCTTTACCGGAGCACGGGCCGCAGCGGCCACTGACATCGTTGCCGCCGGAGCAGCCAACAAAAGAAAAGCCATTGCCGCTAGAGCCACCGTCCTCTTCGACGGGGTTGCAGGATTTGTCTTCCGCTCCGAGGCCGCAGGTGGAGTTATTTGAACAGTCGACGCCACAAACTTCGTCATCTGCTCCCGTCAATGTTTCTGCGCCTACAACAGATGACGATTTCTTTGCCGACTTTGTAGCCGCTGCCGCACCGCCTGCTTCCAGCGTCACGGCAGATGTTCCCACTACACAGAGGCCGCTCGATGGCTGGCTCAATTCCGTTACCTCTGGAAATCCGCACGTCAATATTCCGGTTTCCATTCCCCCGGGCGTTACAATGGGGCCTGTACCCTACTCGACTTCTCAACCATTATCTGCTGGACAAATGGAGTATTCGCCAAACATGTTATCTCAGCCCGGATTTCAGGGTCCATTTGGCGTGCAGCAAGAGGGATACGGCGGAATGACACGTGGTAATTTCTTTCAGCCACAACCACAGCCACAACCACAACCACAACCACAACAATTTCAATATGCCTTTTCTATGGGTCCTCCAGCGGGGCCCAATGGCGTGCCCTACCAAGCACCGACTGCTCAGGGCCAGACGCCTTCAGGGGGTTCTGCGACGCTGATGAATATGTGCGGGGTGGACTTCTTTCAGGAACTTCCCGCAAATCCGTGGGGAAATTTCAATTCTCCTGAATCAACGAAAACGGAGCCAGTGAAAACAAAAAGCGAGCCACAAAATGATGCATTTGCCTCTTTAGACCCCTTTATTGGTAAATGGTGAGGCAAAACAGCATTTCACGTGTCGGTTATTGCCTTCCTACTTAAATATTTTTTTTTTTTTTGTATTTATGTGTATCTGTGTATGTCGTTTGGTAAAAACTGTTATTTTCTACTTGTTGTTAGCAGTGGTGTGGGTTGAGCTCCAGGTTTTTTTTTTTTTTTTTTTTGGTCAGTGGTGTGTTTGTGTGCTGCTGTGCATGCGCTTTTTGAGTGCTGACCTTGTGGAAAGGAAGGGAACTCCCCTGTTCGGATCTCTTTCCTTCACCCGTCTCTTGTCAGTTCAAGCACATCCTTCCTTTTTGTTTTTTATTTCATTTTTGGTCTGTTTATAATTATTTTTGAAGGTTTTTTTTTTTTTTTTTTGGCTTGCCTGGTGCTCGTCCCAACCGGGTGTATTAGGCAAACCTGTGAAAAGAAAAGAGGGCCGGAGTGGGTGGGCTTCTTCGCTGGAAATTGCGGGTAGCCATGGCGAATAGCGCGATGCCGTGGGCATATCAGGCCGTCCTGAGTTATTCTCGCATGAACGCAGCCGCTAATCGGGGCGGTGTGTTGCGGGCCGCCAAGTGCGGGGGTTTGTCCCTGGAACAACGGTCACCGGCCCCGAACCTTCTCCTCTCGCAGTCGGCCAATGACGTTCGGCGTGCTGTTTGGCTGCTCCACCGTCCCAGTGGTGTGCTGGGACTCGTGGTCAGCCCTCGGCCGGGCACGCACTACGGCTCCATGCCTCACGAGGCGGCTCCTTTGGGCTCCCCAGGCGTGAAGCGAGTGATGCGCCACCTGCGCTCCCTCTCATTCCGGGTGGCGGGCGATGGCCCGACGTGCCCGCCCATGGTGGTTCATAAGAATCACTTAATTGGCTGGTGCCTTGGCGGAAAGGCCGCCCCCCTTTACGCACACACCATAGACGAAATTGCACGGCTGAAGCCAGGGCGAATAAAGACGTTGTCACCCGAAAATGCCTTTGTGTGCGTCAACTACTATGAGTGGGAAGACTGGCGGGAGGTGTCGATGGAGCCTGGCTGGTCGTGGCATCACGCGGATGAGCACATCGCCAACGGTCTGGTAAGCGGCCAACTGTCCCCCGACGAGCTCCACAATTTGGCCGCCGAGGTGGCATAGGGCAATGAATGACCGTCAATCAAAAGAGCCAAACAACAACAACAAGAAGAAGGGTGCTTCGGCAGCGAAAAAAAACTCATCACGGGATAAGCACGCATTCAGGTCATACGAAAGGAACTTCCATAGAAAACACGCACCAACGCGTATAAATATAGACATATAGATAAATACATTAGAATTTCGAGACGAGAAGGCAAAGGATACATACGAATAAACAACAAAAACAACAACAAACAACAACGAAAAAAAGAATGGGGGAAAATGACATGGGAAGCAATGGCTCTCAACGGAGAGGGAGGACGAAAAGTGAAAAGGGGTGGCCGACGCATATGTTTTTGCGTTCACTGTTTTTGTGCCTTTTTCTATTCTTTTTTTTTTATTTTTATTTTTTTTTGCATGTATGCGTTTTTCTTTTTTTTCTTTCTTTTTTTTTTGAAGGAATTAAGAAGATGTTGCATTCAAGCAGGCACCATTTGGCGTCTGCCGGACGTGTTTTTATGGATGTCGCAATTGGCTCCTGCTCGCCCAAAAGAATTGAATACGAACTCTTTACTCGCAAGTGCCCTGTGGCTGTGGAAAACTTTGTGAAGCTTTGTACGGGGGAAAACGTCTTGCCGCGTGTGCCAAGCACCGCCGGCATGGGCGACCCCTCGTTTGGGGACCAATTTCTTCCGCAAGTCACTTACAAGAATTCTACCTTTCATCGTGTGCACAGGGGCTATCTTATTCAGGGCGGGGATGTTGTGAGTGGCCAAGGAACAGAGCAGCTGTCTATATACGGCGAAACATTTGATGCTCCGGATGAAGTGAGTTCATCGGTTTTTGACCAACGCGGTCTTGTTGGCACGGCGGTGAGTGCGCCTCATCTCAACGGCTCTCAGTTTTTTATTCTCACGGCAAAAGAGGCTCCTCACTTAAACGGGACGTGCATTTGTTTTGGGCGTGTTGTTAAGGGGTTTGACGCCGTTGAGGAAATTGAGCGCGTGCCGTTGACGCCTTCTGGCTTCCCCTCGCGCAGGGTAACCATCGTGGACTGTGGGAGGCTGTAATGGCTGCACATCGTCGCGGGAGGGAGAAGGAGAAACACAGCGACAATAAGAGCCCGCTCATCCTCGTGCTTTACGGCATACTGGCATGGGGACAAGCATGCCGCCTTCCTCTTTCTTCATTGTTTCTCACGCATCCTTGCTTTTTTTTTTTTTTTTTTTTGGTGTGTGTATGTGTGTGTGCTGCTTGTGTTGCGTGGAGGCATCTTCTCCCACTGGCCACCACCGATTCTCCACTTTTTTTTTTCTTTTTTGGACTAATGACTTTTATTCCTTTGTGCTATTCTCATTGATGCAAATAATTTTCCTGCGGCGGCTGGCCGTGTTATATTTCTTTCCGGAAAGGAAGGGAAAGAGATGGATGCGGAGGGCATACCAATGCGGTACTCCCCAGGGGTACTTATCGGCAACTGGTACGAGGAGATGCGTGTCCGGGAGGATAAGGTAACATTTTACAGGTCTTCGTACCAAACAGATAAGACGCATTGGGGTGCAACGTTGAATCTGAGCGAGGAGACGTATTTGGACGGGTTGAAGGACTTTGTTCTGCTTGGCCAGTCACTTCAATTGGTGAATGTCGCCACCGAGGCAGCGTTGGCTCTGGATATGGCACCAAAATTTTCCCCAAAGCCGAATCATTATTTAGTGACCGCGGTGGACACCCCTCAACCGCAGGTGCGCTCCACATGGGTTCTTCACCGAGCAAAGGACGAGAACAATATCGCCTACACAAAGCAGCTAAAGGAGGAAAATGTGCTACATTACGGTCAGCATGTGCGTATTGCCAACGAAGAGGCCTCTTTGGACGGCTTCTGTTATCTAAATTCCGGGGTTCTCGACATTGGCCACCCGGGTAAACAGCCACTGACGGCGGTACTTGGCGCAAACAAAGATAACGTGTTTGTTATTGTGAAACCTGGTGAAAAACGTGATGACATCCGCGATGGCGGCCCTGTGCGTTTGGGCGATGCGGTTGCCTTGTTTCACGCTTCTACGAATCGGCCTATTTGTTGCACCAAGAGTTTAAAAAATACGTCGTTTGGATACGAGTTTGAGGTGAGTTGCGCCTTTTCGGGTAACAAACACTCCAGGTCGCTGGCTGCTGTGGCATTGCATCCTGAAAATTTGTTTATAATTGGAGGCTCAACGCACAAGGCCCGGACGAATATACCGGCATCTGTGAACACATCGCTGAAGTCTTCTTCTGGTCTTTCCAATAAAATGTTGTCGATGAGCAGCGGCATTGGGTTGGAACTTATCATGGCGCGTATTCGTGAGGGCTCGCTGCGCTTTGGCGGCCGATTGGGCTTCCGTACGCTGTCGAAGGCCCTGGGAACCGCGTGCAATGAACAACGCACGACTCTGCTCAACCGTGAGCAGATCCACCACAGTATCCGTCTCATGGGAGTGGCAATTCAACCGATGGAGTTGGATGCCATTTTTAAACGTTTTGATCGTGACGGGAATGGTCTCATTGTTGCTCAGCAGCTCCTTCGTGAACTGCGGGGGGAATTGCCGCCCCATCGTCTTGACGCGGTCATCTGTGCCTTCCAGCTGCTTACCATTGAGGGCGGTGGGTCCGTCGAGTACAAGGACATGCTGAACCTTTTCAAGTTTAACGTCTTTTTACAGCCTGACGTTGAGGAGGGCGTTATAAGTTGCGAGGAGGCCATATTTGATTTTATTAACTGTTGGCCTGGAAAGAATGACACTTCTACAGTGACTCTAGAGGACTTTGTAGCGTATTACACGGATGTCTCACCAGCCATTGAAAACGATGAGCGATTTGTGACGACGGTGCAACGGTCCTGGACGATACCAGAGACTGACGCCTACAGAAGTGGACGACCAAGACGACATGTCACAGTGATTCACACAGACGATACGGCGGAGACCATTGAAATTCCGGATTCTTTGGTATTAAATCTCCATGATTTCGTTGCCGTTCGGGATGTGTTGTTACAGCATGGCGTGAAGGACATCAAAGAAATACAGACGAATATGTAGAGAGAGAGAGAGAGAGAGAGTCTCTTTTTTTTTTTTTTGTATGTGTGTGTGTGTGGCTACCCTTGAGCCATTCCAACAATGTAATTATGTATCATCCCCCCCCCCCCCCTGTGGGAGGACACTGACGGAAGCGCAGGAGTGGAAGAGTGAAATAACAGAAAGAAACAGGGGAAAAAAGAAAAAAGAAAAAAACAGGTTTTGCTTTTTTCTTTTTTCTTTTCTCTTTTTTTTTTTTTGGGGGGGGGGGTATATATTTATATGCGTTTATGCTGCACAATGTGCAACGTCGTGTGAAGATAATGACGACTCTCAAACTTTCACCATTTTTAAAAAGTGAGTTTTTTTTTTTTGCACGTTTCATCATGTGTTATTATTTCTATTGTTATTCACACATGCGTGCGCGCATAATTGCATACATCCGCCCCCCCCCCCCCCTCCCTTTTTTTTTTTTTTTTTTTGTTTGCTTGTTTTCCAATAAGATGGAGGTGGTGTGTGACGGTGTGCCATGCCGTGTGGAGGTGAGGGGATACGTGATTTCATGCACACCCTTGGAGGGAGATGGGGCCGCTCCAGCTTCTGTTTTTTCACGTTCTGAAATCAACCAGCTGCTGCGTTCCCGGCGGGATCAGGCATCCGCGAAGGTTGTTGTTGGCTCCAAGAGCATCACGATGCGTTTTGTAGATCCCCACGACCGGGAGCGGTTCATTGACGAGTTGCAAAGCATGGAGTCTGCTGGGGGAGACGGTGGGCAGTGGGTGGCATCCACCATCTGCCAGACGGCTGTGGATTTGGGCCTGCTTGACGAGGCGGCGTTGGATGCACTGATCAAGGAGGAGTTTCCACGCGGTGTTGTGGTGGCCTTTGACGCCATTGGCTCGCTTTTCGACCCGAAGACATTCAAACTCTGCCCCATAACGGACCAGTTGGAAAGCGATATTTTTCGCCAGTTGCCGGTCCTTGCGAAAATATTTGAGCGCAGGGTGACGGATGAGGAGACAAGGCAACGTTTTTGGGAGGCGGTGGTGCGAAAGTACTTCTGCTTCTCACGCACCTTTCTGGAGGAAGAAATGCGGGAGCTGGAGCCGGAGGAGACGGCGGCGCCTGCTCCTGCTGGAGGAGAAGAGATGGGTCTATCGAGCATCAATGTCATGTCAGGCAGGGCCCTTCCCAAAGTGAGGTCGTCCGTTCTGCACGAATTGGGCCCCGCAGAGGCGTCGCAGTCGGTGGGGCCGTACTTCCACGCACGTCTTTTTTGTGGGCAGCCGATAACATCACGCCGAGTTGGGAAGAGCCGACGATGCGATGTTCACCCCCCGCATGCCTTTAAGGAGGTTTCCCGGCCGCCATCTGTTTCTTGGGTGATGCCAAAAGAGAGCACCAACCGAGAAACCCTTGAGCTACTCAGAAGGTTTTGGCGCAGCAACGTGAGCCAAAAGAAGGCGTTGCGGTCCAAATTGGATAATGTTAACAATAGCAGCGGTAGTTTCTTGCAGCGTCAGTGTATTCTGCGGGCGAGGGAGTTTATTAGGGAGTTGGGTCCTGAGGAAGGCTGCTGATGGAAATGGAGGGTAAACTATTTGTATTTCTTGCATCACGTTTCTTGGGAGTGCCACACATTGGGGCACGCATTGCTTTGAACACCTCTAACCTTTTTTCTGTTTACACTCACCCATGCACACACACACACACACACACACATCTACAGGTGTTTTTTTTCAAGGACTGCGATGAGTATCTCGTGGAAGGTAATTGACTTCTGTCGACACTTTGGGGTTGATATTCCTTCCGATTCCGAACACGCCCGGCCTGCAACTGCACATCTTCTTTTTAATCAACTTGCACGGAAGGGTGGCGTATCGCTGAACGACGCCACGGCCAGGCTGAGATTACAGAACGAGGTGGAGGGCATTCTCCAGGAGGAGGGACTGGATGACGGGACGATCGCGCTTAGTTTCTTGAGAGGGCAACAGACGGCGGTGAATCCCGAAAAATTGCGGGAATGTGTAGCAAGCTTTCTTACCGATAGACGACAGCTTGCGGGTGATACAACACCGGTTGGCAAGCGCAAGGAGGGATCGGGGGCTCAGGCAAAGGGGAGGCAATCTTTGCCGCTGCTGGAGGGAGCCGGCCTTGACGCTATTTGGCGGGGGTTGGTGTCGATAGAAGCAGCCCTTTTTTCCACCGCGGTGGATTTGAGCCGCAAAAGTAACGAACTTCACCAGCGTGAGGAGGCGTTGGAGGCGCGGGCACGCGTAATGGAGAGTGCGGAGGCTGATCTTCTGAAGAGCAAATCGGAGCAACAGAACGAGATGCGGACGATAGAAGCGGAGCTGGAGAGGCAGCGAATGGCCCTGCTGGTCGAAGCTGCAAAGTTGGAGGAGCGGCGGGTACAACTGACGAGGATGGAGGAGGAGTTGAACGCCCGTTCGAAGGAAACTCGTCTTGCGGAGGAGGCTGTCGCTGCTGAGAGTACGGCACTCAAGGCTGAGCAGGCAAAGCTGATGGTAGTTCGGGCGACTCTCGAGCAGGATCGCAGGCAATGCAATGAGGTGGCGCACGGCTTCATTGATCGTGAGCGGCGTCTTAAAGAAACGGAAAAGTTGTTGGTGCAAGCCAAAGATGAACTTACGGCATACGAGAGATTTCTCACGCGCATGAGGGAGAAGAAAGGATCTGGGAAGGAAAGGGGAGGAGGGAGAGAAAGGTTGGCGTGAGGGGGAAATGTATATGAGTACGTGTTGTCTTCCTCTCTTCAGTGGCTGAGTAACAGACGTGTGTTACTCGTGTTTTCTCTACGCGTCTCTTCTTTTTTTTTTTTTGGTTTTCTGGCGAATTGGGACCGAAAGGTGGCGAAGAAAAAGGGGAAGATGGATGCCGTGTACCGTTTAATGTACACACTGGCTTGGGTCTACGGTGTGGCAAGCTGGTGCATGTGTTTTTACGTCTTTTTCTCCTCTGGCGAGGGGTGCCGTTGGTTCACGACGCTGCAGAATTATCTTCTTCTTCTGGGCGCGACGGGGGCTGCAGCCGCCGTGCCTTTTTTTGAAGTTCCTTCGGCCACCATTTTTATTACTTTTAGCGGATGGTCCTTTTATGCGATGCTCGTGAGCGCTCACTACTGGCGCTTTAAACTCTGGAGACGTCATGTCATCCCGGTGAATGCGCCACTGATGTTTCTCTTCTTGTGGGAGGTAGAGAGAGCGGTGGGAGGATGGCGTGCAATGAAGGCATCCGTTTTTGCTTAAAGCACGCATACATGCCGGCGATATATATATATATTTCTTTGTTTAACTAATGTTCTCCCCCGCATTCATTGCTGTGGGCGACGGCTGCGAGAATACATCTGCGTGTAGCTTCTGCCACTGCGGCGGCCACACACGCACACACACAACGTGTGGTGGTATTTGTGTGTGGGATTCTTATGCCGAGGAATTTGTTTTATTTGTTTATTCTTTTTGCCATTTTGCGGTTTCTTCTTCTTATTTTTTTTTCTCTTTTTTTTATTATTCCTCATAAAAAAAGGTAAGCAAAGAAGCAAGAGGAGGTGCGTTCTTTTTATTTTTATTTTTATTGTTTTGGTTTGGTACTGAGGCATTTTTACCCGCCCCTTGCAACATCATTAGCCAAGATGAGTGAGGCACGCCAGATTCAGAGCATGATTGACTTCATTGAGCGCGAGGCGCAGGAGCGGGCGGAGGAGCTCGACGCCGCCGCTCAGGAGGAGTATGATGTGGAGAAGATGCGTTTGGTTGAGGTGGAAAAGGTGAAGGTGCGGGCCAGCACGGAGCAGAAGAAGAAGCAGGTGGACATTGACCGCAGGGTCGCGAGGGCAAACTTCTCCAAGACGCAGCGGCTGCGTGTCATGGAGGAGAGGTCGAGGATCATGGATGAACTGAGGGAGAACACGCGGCGGAAGATTGCTGCATTTGTGAAGGACACTAGCAGGTACAAAAAACTTCTTCTTGACCTCATTCATCAGGCGCTTCTTGCGGTGCGGACGGATGCCGTCATTCAGTCCCGGAAGGAGGATGAGGCCGCGGTGCAAGGCATGATCAAGGACGCAGAGGAGTGGTACAGGAAGACGGTAGGATCGAAGATAACCGTGACGCCGAGCAAAGAATATCTCAACACGGAAGAGGCCTGGGGTGGCGTCATTGTCACGTCTCATGATGGTCATATCATATGTAACTTGACGCTTTCATGCAGGATGAGGAATTGCTTTGAAGATCAGCTTCCTGCGATACGGTACTATCTTTTTAACTCTGAAGCATCCGTTTAACGTTATGAGTACATTGTTCACGGCTTACTGGTGTAACAAGGCCGTGACACAGCGGTGAGTAGGATCGGAAGAAGGAGAATTGAAATGGATGGAATTTTCCTTCTTTTTTTTTTGTTTTTTTGTTTTGTTTCCTCTTGTGTGTTCTTTAGAAGTAACATGGTGAGTGCGGTTTTGTATGGACATGAAATATATTTAAAAATAAATATACATACATATATATATATATATATGATGGTGTGAATAGATAAATATTGTGTGTGTGTGTGTATGTGTATGTGTGTGGGTACAAGGGTTAGGAGAACACCCCTGCACTGGGGGAATTGAGTCGACATGACGGCTCTAATTTTCTGTGGTTGCCGTTATTTTGTCTTTTTACTCTTTTAAACCGCACAGCATGAGTGAGGCATCGCAGTTCGATGTGTCTCAATTAGAAGTTCGGCTAGGGGAACTTGAGACAATATGGAGGGGCGTAAGGGAGCTCTCGCTGCCCCTGACATCAGCGCATCGTCGGTCATCGCTTCGCCCAAGATCCGCCTCGCCATCCACGAAGCCTCGAACTCAGAGTCGATCTTCAGCCATCACGCCAAACGCTCCGCCTCGACATCCAAGCCCGTCACTTCGTGCACGGCGGCAACAAACTGTGGGGGGGAGGGAAAGTGACGCCCAGGGGCGACGGAATAGACGTCGGGAATCGGTCCGGGCTGCAGCTGTGGAGCGGAGCGGCCTTTCGTTGCCTCCTTCCACCACCCGAAGCCGCTCAAAGAGTCCGGTGACCGTACCAGTGCAGCGCAATGGAGTGGCGGGAGGAAATAGCAGCGACATGATTCCCAAGAGTTCCTCGTCGGGAGGTTTGCCCCCGCTGGAAACGGGCATTTTGCGACAAGCCCCACGCTTTTGTCTTAGTTGCGGTTTTGCGAGGCCGCGTGTGACAGCTCGCTTTTGCCAAAACTGTGGGAATCAGCTTTGACAGAGATAAACGTGAAACATTTGCCATAACGGGCGGCCTGCGTGTGTGTTTCTCTCTCTCTCTCTATCTGTGTGTGCGTGTGTGTGCTTGTAGTCAACACGTG